>NC_091332.1:4520509-4528009 GCF_038502225.1 Cherax quadricarinatus
CCTCAAAGGCAATGGGACCGGACATCTCTCCATGGGTCCTTAGAGAGGGAGCAGATATGTTGTGCGTACCACTTACCACAATCTTCAACACATCCCTGGAAACTGGGCAACTACCTGAGGTATGGAAGACAGCAAATGTAGTTCCCATTTTCAAAAAAGGAGACAGAAAAGAGGCACTAAACTATAGACCTGTGTCATTGACGTGTATAGTATGCAAAATTATGGAGAAGATTATCAGGAGGAGAGTGGTGGAGCACCTGGAACGGAACAGGAGTATAAATGCCAACCAGCACGGATTCACGGAAGGCAAATCCTGTGTCACAAACCTTCTGGAGTTTTATGATAAAATAACAGAAGTAAGACAAGAGAGAGAGGGGTGGGTTGATTGCATCTTCTTGGACTGCAAGAAGGCCTTTGACACAGTTCCTCACAAGAGATTAGTGCAGAAGCTAGAGCATCAGGCGCATATAACAGGAAGGGCACTGCAATGGATCAGAGAATACCTGACAGGGAGGCAACAACGAGTCATGGTACGTAATGATGTATCACAGTGGGCACCTGTGACGAGCGGGGTCCCACAGGGGTCGGTCCTAGGACCAGTGCTATTTTTGGTATATGTGAACGACATGACGGAAGGGTTAGACTCAGAAGTGTCCCTGTTTGCAGATGATGTGAAGTTAATGAGGAGAATTAAATCTGATGAGGACCAGGCAGGACTTCAAAGAGACCTGGACAGACTGGACACCTGGTCCAGCAAATGGCTTCTCGAATTTAATCCTGCCAAATGCAAAGTCATGAAGATAGGGGAAGGGCACAGAAGACCACAGACAGAGTATAGGCTAGGTGGCCAAAGACTGCAAACCTCACTCAAGGAGAAAGATCTTGGGGTGAGTATAACACCGAGCATGTCTCCGGAAGCACACATCAATCAGATAACTGCTGCAGCATATGGGCGCCTGGCAAACCTGAGAACAGCATTCCGACACCTTAGTAAGGAATCATTCAAGACACTGTACACCGTGTATGTCAGGCCCATACTGGAGTATGCAGCACCTGTTTGGAACCCGCACTTGATAAAGCACGTCAAGAAACTAGAGAAAGTACAAAGGTTTGCAACAAGGTTAGTTCCAGAGCTAAGGGGAATGTCCTATGAAGAAAGATTAAGGGAAATCGGCCTGACGACACTGGAGGACAGGAGGGTCAGGGGAGACATGATAACGACATATAAAATACTGCGTGGAATAGACAAGGTGGACAAGGACAGGATGTTCCAGGGAGGGGACACAGAAACAAGAGGCCACAATTGGAAGTTGAAGACACAAATGAGTCAGAGAGATAGTAGGAAGTATTTCTTCAGTCATAGAGTTGTAAGGCAGTGGAATAGCCTAGAAAATGACGTAGTGGAGGCAGGAACCATACACAGTTTTAAGACGAGGTTTGATAAAGCTCATGGAGCGGGGAGAGAGAGGGTCTAGTAGCAACCGGTGAAGAGGCGGGGCCAGGAGCTAGGACTCGACCCCTGCAACCACAAATAGGTGAGTACACACACACACACACACACACAAGGAGGCTGAGGAGAGGTTTGTACCCAAGGGTAACAGGAGTAATGAAAAAGCCAGGATGAGCCCATGGTTTACCCAAAGGTGCAGGGAGGCAAAAACCAAGTGTGCTAGGGAATGGAAGAAATATAGAAGGCAAAGGACCCAGGAGAATAAGGAGAACAGTCGTAGAGCCAGAAACGAATATGCACAGATAAGAAGGGAGGCCCAAAGACAATATGAAAATGACATAGCAGCGAAAGCCAAATCTGACCCGAAACTGTTGTACAGCCACATCAGGAGGAAAACAACAGTCAAGGACCAGGTAATCAGGCTAAGGAAGGAAGGAGGAGAGACAACAGGAAATGACCGTGAAGTATGTGAAGAACTCAACAAGAGATTCAAAGAAGTGTTCACAGAGGAGACAGAAGGGACTCCAGAAAGACGGAGAGGTGGGGCACACCACCAAGTGCTGGACACAGTGCACACAACCGAGGAAGAAGTGAAGAGGCTTCTGAGTGAGCTAGATACCTCAAAGGCAATGGGGCCAGATAACATCTCCCCATGGGTATTGAGAGAGGGAGCAGAGGCGCTATGTGTACCCCTAACAACAATATTCAATACATCTATCGAAACAGGGAGATTGCCTGAGGCATGGAAGACAGCAAATGTAGTCCCAATCTTTAAAAAAGGAGACAGACATGAAGCGTTAAACTACAGACCAGTGTCACTGACATGTATAGTATGCAAAATCATGGAGAAGATTATCAGGAGAAGAGTGGTGGAACACCTAGAAAGGAATGATCTCATCAACAGCAGCCAGCATGGTTTCAGGGACGGGAAATCCTGTGTCACAAACCTACTGGAGTTCTATGACATGGTGACAGCAGTAAGACAAGAGAGAGAGGGGTGGGTGGATTGCATTTTCTTGGACTGCAAGAAGGCGTTTGACACAGTTCCCCACAAGAGATTGGTGCAAAAACTGGAGGACCAAGCAGGGATAACAGGGAAGGCACTACAATGGATCAGGGAATACTTGTCAGGAAGACAGCAGCGAGTCATGGTACGTGGCGAGGTGTCAGAGTGGGCACCTGTGACCAGCGGGGTCCCGCAGGGGTCAGTCCTAGGACCAGTGCTGTTTCTGGTATTTGTGAACGACATGACGGAAGGAATAGACTCTGAGGTGTCCCTGTTTGCAGATGACGTGAAGTTGATGAGAAGAATACACTCGATCGAAGACCAGGCAGAACTACAAAGGGATCTGGACAGGCTGCAGACCTGGTCCAGCAATTGGCTCCTGGAGTTCAATCCCACCAAGTGCAAAGTCATGAAGATTGGGGAAGGGCAAAGAAGGCCGCAGACGGAGTACAGTCTAGGGGGTCAGAGACTACAAACCTCACTCAAGGAAAAAGATCTTGGGGTGAGTATAACACCAGGCACATCTCCTGAAGCGCACATCAACCAAATAACTGCTGCAGCATATGGGCGCCTAGCAAACCTCAGAACAGCATTCCGACATCTTAATAAGGAATCGTTCAGGACCCTGTACACCGTATACGTTAGGCCCATATTGGAGTATGCGGCACCAGTTTGGAACCCACACCTAGCCAAGCACGTAAAGAAACTAGAGAAAGTGCAAAGGTTTGCAACAAGACTAGTCCCAGAGCTAAGAGGTATGTCCTACGAGGAGAGGTTAAGGGAAATCAACCTGACGACACTGGAGGACAGGAGAGATAGGGGGGACATGATAACGACATACAAAATACTGAGGGGAATTGACAAGGTGGACAAAGACAGGATGTTCCAGAGTTTGGACACAGCAACAAGGGGACACAGTTGGAAGCTAAAGACACAGATGAATCACAGGGATGTTAGGAAGTATTTCTTCAGCCACAGAGTAGTCAGTAAGTGGAATAGTTTGGGAAGCGATGTAGTGGAGGCAGGATCCATACATAGCTTTAAGCAGAGGTATGATAAAGCTCACGGCTCGGGGAGAGTGACCTAGTAGCGATCAGTGAAGAGGCGGGGCCAGGAGCTCGGACTCGACCCCCGCAACCTCAACTAGGTGAGTACAACTAGGTGAGGTGAGTACACAGTAGTAGTCAGGAAGTGGAATAGTTTGGGAAGTGATGTAGTGGAGGCAGGATCCATATATAGCTTTAAGCAGAGGTATGATAAAGCTCACGGTTCAGGGAGAGTGACCTAGTAGCGACCAGTCAAGAGGTGGGGCCAGGAGCTAGAACTCGAGTACACACACACATAAACACACACACACACACACACACACACACACACACACACACACACACACACACACACACACACACACACACACACACACACACACACACACACAGTAGTAGTCAGGAAGTGGAATAGTTTGGGAAGTGATGTAGTGGAGGCATAATCCATACATTGCTTTAAGCAGAGGTATGATAAAGCTCACGGTTCAGGGAGAGTGACCTAGTAGCGACCAGTCAAGAGGTGGGGCCAGGAGCTAGGACTCGAGTACACACACACATACATACACAATCGTGTCATTACGATTTCGTGAGTCAGGCACACATACGTCTTACACATACACACACATATGTCTTACACATACGCATACACATACGTATTACACATACACACACACATACGTTTTACATATCCGTATACACATGTCTTACACATACACACACACATACGTCTTACATATCCGTATATACATACGTCTTACACATACACACACACACATACGGCCTTGGATGCACTGGAAGAAAAACAGAATGCAGATGTAATATACACAGACTTTGCAAAAGCGTTTGACAAATGCGATCATGGTGCAATAGCGCACAAAATACGTTCTAAAGGAATAACTGGCAAAGTGGGGGGATGGATCTTCAACTTCCTAACCAATCGAACACAAAGAGTAGTGGTCAATAGAGCTAAATCGGAGGCTGCCATAGTGAAGAGCTCTGTTCCAAGAGGCACAGTACTCGCCCCCATCCTGTTCCTCATCCTCATATCAGACATAGACAGAGATGTAATCCACAGCACCGTATTATCCTTTGCAGACGATAATAGGATCTGCATGAGGCTATCATCTACTGAGGACGCAGTTAACCTCCAAGAAGATATAAACAAAGTTTTCTAGTGGGCAACGGAAAACAATGTGATGTTCAATGAGGACAAATTCCAACTACTCTGTTATTGAAAACTGGAGGAGATAATAACTAGAACAGAGTATACTACTGACTCCGGCCATACAATAGAGCGGAAAAATAATGTAAGGGACCTGGGAGTAGTAATGTCTGAGGATCTCACTTTCAAGGATCACAACAGTGCCACGATTACAAGTGCAAAAAAATGAAAGGATGGATAATGAGAACGTTCAAAACGAGAGTTGCCAAGCCACTGATGATCCTTTTCAAATCACTTGTTCTCTCCAGGCTGGAATACTGCTGTACATTAACATCACCATTCAAAGCAAGAGAAATTGCAGATCTAGAGAGTGTACAGAAAACCTTAACTGCACGTATAAGTTCTATAAAGCACCTGAACTACTGGGTACGCTTGGAAGCACTTGACTTGTACTCGTTTGAACGCAGGAGAGAGAGATATATCATAATCTACACTTGGAAAATCCTAGAAGGAATGGTCCCGAATCTGCACACAGAAATCACTCCCCACGAAAGTAAAAGACTGGACAGGCGATGCAAAATTTCCCCAATTAAAAATAGGGACGCCATTGGTACACTAAGAGAAAACACCATAAGTGTCCGGGGCCCAAGACTGTTCAACAGCCTCCCACCAAGCATAAGGGGAATTACCAATAGGCACCTGGCTGCTTTCAAGAGAGAGCTGGACAGATACCTAAAATCAGTGCCTGATCAGCCGGGCTGTGGTTCGTACGTTGGACTACATGTGGCCAGCAGTAACAGCTGGGTTGACCAGGCCCTGATCCACCGGGAGGCCTGGTCGTGGACCGGGCCGCGGGGGCGTTGATCCCCGGAATAACCTCCAGGTAGAAACATACGTCTTACACACACACACACACACACACACACACACACACACACACACACACACACACACACACGTCTTACACATACGCACATACATTCGTCTTACACATATACACACACATACGTCTTACACACACACACACACACACACACACACAGACACACACACACACACACACACACACACACACACACACACACACACACACACACACACACACAGAGCAAGGGGGTGCACCAGCAAGTGCTGGATGAGGTACATATAACCAAGGAGGAGGTGAAGAAGCTGCTATGCGAACTTGACACCTCAAAGGCGGTGGGACCAGACAACTCCCCGAGGTATGGAAGATGGCAAATGTAGTCCCAATTTTTAAAAAGGGAGACAGACATGAGGCACTAAACTACAGACCTGTATCACTAACCTGTATAGCATGCAAGGTCATGGAGAAGATCATCAGGAGGAGAGTGGTGGAGCACCTGGAAAGAAACAAGTGTATAATTGACAACCAGCACGGTTTCGGGGAGGGAAAATCCTGTCACAAACCTACTAGAGTTTTATGACAAGGTGGCAGAAGTAAGACAAGAGAGAGAGGGGTGGATCGACTGCATTTTTTTGGACTGCAAGAAGGCCTTCGACACAGTTCCTCACAAGAGGTTACTGCAAAAGCTAGATGATCAGGCACACATAACAGGAAAGGCACTGCAATGGATCAGAGAATACCTGACAGGGAGGCAACAACGAGTCATGGTACGTGACGAGGTGTCAAAGTGGGCGCCTGTGACAAGCGGGGTTCCACAGGGGTCAGTCCTAGGACCTGTGCTGTTCTTGGTATATGTGAATGACATAACGAAAGGGATAGACTCAGAAGTGTCCTTGTTTGCGGACGATGTGAAGTTAATGAGAAGAATCAAATCGGATGAGGATCAGGCAGGACTACAAAGAGACCTGGACAGGCTACAAGCCTGGTCCAGCAACTGGCTCCTTGAGTTTAACCCCGCCAAATGCAAAGTCATGAAGATTGGGGAAGGGCAAAGAAGACCGCAGACACAATATAGTTTAGACGGCCAAAGTCTGCAAACCTCACTCAAGGAAAAAGATCTGGGGGTGAGTATAACACCGAGCATATCTCCCGAGGCGCACATCAATCAGATAACTGCTGCAGCATATGGGCGCCTGGCAAACCTACAGATAGCGTTCCGAAACCTCAGTAAGGAGTCGTTCAAGACTCTGTATACCATTTACGTCAGGCCCATACTGGAGTATGCAGCACCAGTTTGGAATCCACACCTAGTCAAGCACGTCAAGAAATTAGAGAAAGTGCAAAGGTTTGCAACAAGACTAGTCCCAGAGCTACGGGGATTGTCCTACGAAGAAAGGTTGAGGGAAATCGGCCTGACGACACTGGAGGACAGGAGGGTCAGGGGAGACATGATAACGACATATAAAATACTGCGCGGAATAGACGAGGTGGGCAAAGACGGGATGTTCCAGAGATGGGACACAGACACAAGAGGTCACAATTGGAAGTTGAAGACTCAGATGAATCAAAGGGATGTTAGGAAGTATTTCTTCAGTCATAGAGTAGTCAAGCCGTGGAATAGCCTAGAAAGTGATGTAGTGGAGGTAGGAACCATACTTAGTTTTAAGGCGAGGTATGATAAAGCTCATGGAGCAGGGAGAGAGAGGACTTAGTAGCAATCAGTGAAGAGGCGGGGCCAGGAGCTGTGACTCGACCCCTGCAACCACAAATAGGTAAGTACAAATAGGTGAGTACATCTTTATCGAGGATGAAGGTTAATCGAGGTCAGTCGAGTGCACGAGGGTAATTAAGGCTGCACTCCGCCTTCGCACTAACACAGAAGATACACTAATACCTTCAATAGTCATTATAGTAATGTCTCCTGTATATATATACACATAACAGTGAATATAAGAGAAAATAAGAGATTGC
>NC_091332.1:4533009-4568009 GCF_038502225.1 Cherax quadricarinatus
AGACTATATGAATGGTAGAGACCAATTTATTTATTATTTTTTTTTGTATTAATTTAGTAGACCAAATTTAAGAGGCAGGGATGTGGGCCGGTGGTCGCTTATTAAAAGAAACATAGACATCACGTGACATACACACCCGGAGATTTGATGACAATGCACCGCAGAAACAAGCGGAGAAATATACAGGGAAAGATCGTGGTCAGCAGGATTCAAACCCACGTCTCGAGAGTGGCACAGCTCCCCAATTGACGCCTTACACCACTAAGCTACAGATGCCTCAAAAAAGCTAGGTAGCCTGGTTACAAGCCATGTTTTGGTTAGGTGAGGTTCGTCAGGAAACAGGACAGGTGTTTCCTGACGCGAGTCTTAGTCATATAATGCCCCGCAGGTGGAGTTTTTGGTCATCTGACCGAGGCCTTCTCCTGGCTTACCAGTCCACCCCATTAAAAATTATGGTTAGATAAACCTATGTATTATACCGCAAAATTGAGCAATATAAACGATAAGCACAATACCACAGGAAGGGTTATATAAAACTCTAGGACTTTCGTGTTACAGTGTTTCGTCAGGAGCTTCGATGGAACGCAGAAAGGGGAAAAAGTTAAGATAAAATGAAAAAATAAGAAATCCGGGAGATATAACCAGTATTCTTGACTACTGGCGACATGTAACCTTAACCAAACAACCAGGACAGTTCTAAACCATGAAGTCAAAAGAGAAAAAAAATAAACACACGAGACGTGACGAATTCCGTGGATGGAAAATTTGAGTCATGAAGAAAGTGCTTCACCGAACTTAGTACTCATGAGCACAACTCGAAGTGCTCCACCGAACTTAGTACTCATGAGCACAACTCGAAGTGCTCCACCGAACTTAGTACTCATGAGCACAACTCGAAGTGCTCCACCGAACTTAGTACTCATGAGCACAACTCGAAGTGCTCCACCGAACTTAGTACTCATGAGCACAACTCGAAGTGCTTCACCGAACTTAGTACTCATGACCACAACTTTAACTGCAGTTATCAGTTAGCGTGACTTTCGTGAAGTTGGTGGTGCAGGTACCACGTGACCGGAAGAGGAGGCTTGGTAAGGGGAGGAAGGGGGAGGAAGGGGGAGGAAGGGGGAGGAAGGGGGAGGAAGGGGGAGGGGGAGGTTGGGGATGGAGAAGATGGGGGAGGGGGAGGGAGGGAGGTTATGGTCCACTTTTAGCAGCTGTCTCCATGGGCCAGTAGGTGATATTAGAAGAGGTCTGTCGGCCGGGGGGGGGGGGTTGTTGGGGTAAGGTGCTCGGGGATTCTGTGGGGTACGGGGGGGAGGGTAGTGGGGGTGTAGAGACTGTGGGTTTCGGCTCACTGGGCAGTGTGTTGGGGGGTGTAGGGTACAGGTATGACGAGGCGATGGTGTAGGGGTATGGGGCTTTTGGGTTTGGATAGATAGTGAAGGGGGAGATGGCAAGTTGAGGGGAGGCTCTGAAGAAGGGGGTTACGGATTCGGGGAGTGAGAGAGAAAGAGGGGGGTCAGCCAGTTATGGCGCTTCCGGTTTCCCCCTCTCCCCCCACAATATCTGATCGATCTTGCCCGGGGGAGGAGGGAGGGGGGTGTGGTGGGGAAGGGAGAAGGCACCGGCCTAGGAAAAGGCTGGCAACTTATTGTTATTGGTAGTAGCACATGTTGTTGCTGTATTGTGTTGCATGTGTTGCTGTATTGTGTTGAATATAACGATTTGTGTTGCGTGAATCTGTCTGTATTCAAGGATCACAACAGTGCCACGATCGCACGTGCAAAGAAAATGATAGGATGGATAATGAGAACGTTCAAAACGAGAGATGCCAAGCCAATGATGATCCTTTTCAAATCACTTGTTCTCTCTAGGCTGGAATACTGCTGTACATTAACATCTCCATTCAAAGCAGGTGAAATCGCAGATCTAGAGAGTGTACAGAGATCATTTACTGCCCGTATAAGTTCTGTCAAGCACCTTAACTACTGGGAACGCTTGGAAGCACTTGACTTGTACTCGTTGGAACGCAGGAGGGAGAGATATATCATAATCTACACTTGGAAAATCTTGGAAGGAATGGTCCCAAATCTGCACACAGAAATCACTCCCTACGAAAGTAAAAGACTGGGCAGGCGATGCAAAATGCCCCCAATAAAAAGTAGGGGCACCATTGGTACACTAAGGGAAAACACCATAAGTGTCCGGGGCCCAAAACTGTTCAACAGCCTCCCATCAAGCATTAGGGGAATTGCCAATAAACCCCTGGCTGCCTTCAAGAGAGAGCTGGACAGATACCTAAAGTCAGTGCCGGATCAGCCGGGCTGTGGCTCGTACGTTGGACTGCGTGCGGCCAGCAGTAACAGCCTAGTTGATCAGGCCCTGATCCATCGGGAGGCCTGGTCATGGACCGGGCCGCGGGGGCGTTGATCCCCGGAATAACCTCCAGGTAACCTCTAGGTATGATCCTATATTCTCAGATGAACCTAAATTCGCATATGAATTTATGTTGTGTTCAGGACACATACAATGACTTTGGAAGTATGTTGTTGCTTGTGGCTGTGTGGGCTGCGTGTTGGAGACTACTGGTGCTGCCTAAGACCAGGCATCCCGGTTGAGTGTCTGGTCATGCAGGTTGCTGGTACTAGATACATGCAGCTCGCTGTAAGGATCACAACCTGAGTGATCAAGATTTAGTGAAGATGTTAATCTCACTCTTGAAAACAGAGGTCTGTTGATTAAATATGATGGAGGAATGGAGCCAAGGGAATAGAAGAATTATTTCTTAGTAGAAGGAGGTTGATCAGTTGAGTGGTTACAGAGGTGGAAGTAAGTCTTTCAACCAAATTTTAATTTTTGATGAATAAATTATTGAAAACGTGTCATCAGGAGAACAGACAGGCCCCGCTTTACAGTGCTTCACTTTGCGGCGTTTCGCTAATGCAGCGGCGTTCAGTTATACCCAGTCTTCATTTATTCAGACTTCCTACAATAAATATATTCACCACTCCCTATAAGCTAGGAAGAAAATATTTTAAGGTAAGTAATGTATAATGTATATGCATTTTTTAGTCCTAGTTCTAGTGCTCATTTAATATATAATAGCGTAAACTTGTTATCAGGCGTTTATATGCATTTGAAAGGCTATTGCCACACCTAAGAATAGCATTCCGACACCTCAGTAAGAAATCGTTCAAGACTCTGCACACCTTGTTCATAAGGCCCATACTGGGGCATGCAGGGCTAGTTTGGAACCCACACCTGGTCAAGCATGTCAAGAAATTAGAGAAAGTGAAAAGTTAAGGGGTATGTTCTACAAGGAGAGGTTAACGGAAATCAACCTGACGACACTGGAGGATAGGAGGGATGGGGAGGAGGGGAGGGGACATGATAACGATATATAAAATACTGAGAAAAACTGACAAGGTGGAAAGGGACATGATGTTTCAGAGATGGGACACAGCAATAGGGGGTCAGAATTGGAAGTTGAAGACTCAGATTAGTCACAGGGATGTTAAGAAGTATTTCTTCAGTCATAGAGTTGTCAGGAAATGGAATAGTTTAGAAAGTGAGGTAGTGGAGGTAGGATCCATACATAGCTCTAAGAAGAGGTATGATATAGCTCATGGAGCAGGGAGAGAGTGGACCTAATAGCAACCAGTGAAGAGTAAAGTAAAAGGACACAAGTGCAACTAATGTGACATTTATTGTGGCAACGTTTCGCTCTCCAGGAGCTTTATCAAGCCATGGCTTGATAAAGCTCCTGGAGAGCGAAACGTTGCCACAATAAATGTCACATTAGTTGCACTTGTGTCCTTTTACTTTACATATTGTCGGTAATTCTATCAACTTTATTACAACCAGTGAAGAGGTGGGGCCAGGAGATATGAATCGACTCCTGCAATGACAATTAGGTGATTACAATTAGGTGAACACACACACACACACACACACATATATAGACACACACAGGAGCTGAGTCTCGACCCCTGCAACCACAATTAGGTGAGTAGGTGAGTACAATTAGCTGAGGACACACACACACACACACACGAGGATGAAGGTAATCTCCACCTACCCAACACAACTATTTAAGAAGTGTTTTTCTACCAGTTTTTATTAATGCCAGAAACATTGAAGATATTCTAGCCAGTGAGAGTTGCATCCTGGCCATTATGGAGGAAAAAGACGAGAACAACAAAATATCGGTTAGGTTTGTTGCTATAAAGAAGAGGATTTCCTCTTCTGATTTACGGTGGAATACACAAAAAAGTGCAATGATTTAGATGAGGGTGGCAAAATTCGCCTGGAAAATTTATTATTGAACAATGGTGAGGAGGGGCGACTCTGGTGGCGCTGGGGACGACAACAACGACAACACTTACATGGTTTGTGGTCACCTTTGTGTGTTGACACAGTCTCTCTCTCTCTCTCTCTCTCTCTCTCTCTCTCTCTCTCTCTCTCTCTCTCTATGCCTCTCTCTTTTTGTCTGTCTGTCTCTCCTAGAGAGGAAAGGAGGGAATCATTCGAGACTGGAAACGAAGTTATAATCAAATGATAATAATAATAACAATAATAATAATAATAATAATAATAATAATAATAATAATAATAATAATAATAATAATAATATGATGATGATGATGATGATGATGATGATGATGATGATGGAGAATGGTTAACTGATCATCTACCCATAACCCAACTAGTTTGTGAACGGGTTGTATAACTTGCTCTCTACGAGTTGTAGATTATATATCTTGCTCTCTAAAAGTTGCAAGTTGCATATCTTGCACTCTACAAATTGGAGGTCTACATTCGAAGATGTACATACATTTGCAACCACTAATCAGGCTGTGTAAACATGACTTGCGTACGCATGCGCTATGTACACATAGGCTATGTACACATAGGCTATGTGCACATGGGCTATGTACACATGGGCTATGTACATACAGGCTCTGTACACACAGGATTTATACAGGTATTATTGATTCCTCGGGCGGCATTACAACACTTGAGTCGAGGGGTGTCTACTACACTGGCGGGGGAGAGATGGTTGGGGAGGAGAAGATGGGGCAGGGAGGTAAAGAGAGAGGGTAGGAATGGAGGCAGAGAGAAGAGGGAGAGAGGAAGAGGGAGAGAGGAAGAGGGAGCGGAGAAAGGGATTGTGACATTACAATACCCAATAAAGTCAACACTACATTACCTCGTAAGGCAGTAATTTAGATTTTTTGACTCTCTCTCTCTCTCACACGTTTGTTGCAATTCCGCGTGCAACACTGTGTATGTTGCAGACGCTGGTGAGGGGGCGAGAGATAGATCTATCACATTGTCTCTTGCCACTGAGGGTGAGAGAGACAGATCTATCACACTGAATCTTGCTGTTGAAGGTGAGAGACATAGATCTATCACATTTCCTCTTGCTAGTGAGGTTGAGAGATAGATCTATCATATTGTCTCTTGCTACTGAGGGTGAGAGAGACAGAGCTCTCACAGAGACTCTTTGATTACAGCTGTATAACCACAACAAAATACATTTTCGATAACTTGGGACAGAGTCGAAATATTTCACAAAACAGAAAACAGCCACAACGAATAAAAAATCGAGGTTGTCTTAAAAAAAAGAAAACTTTAATTTTTTACACCTTCCAAAAAATTAAATATATTTCCAATGTAACTTCAAAATTCTCCAAGAAGAAATACATTCCTGTGGATAAGAACACAAAAAAAAATTACAAGATTCGAAATATTTACTGGGTGAAGATTTTGGTTCGGTAAAAATGTTGAAGAATTTTATGTTATGCTGCAATGTATGGTTAGCAAGATGCAAGTTGCAGGTATTGTTCATCAACAACCACACTAACTACCACAACTACAACCACACTAACAACCACAACTACCACCACACTAACTACCACCACACTAACAACCACAACTACCACCACACTAACTACCACAACTACCACCACACTAACTACCACACTACCACCACACTAACTACCACAACTACCACCACACTGACTACCAGAACTACCACCACACTGACTACCACAACTACCACCACACTAACTACCACAACTACCACCACACTGACTACCGCAACTACCACCACACTGACTACCACAACTACCACCACACTAACTACCACAACTACCACCACACTAACTACCACAACTACCACCACACTAACTACCACAACTACCACCACACTAACTACCACAACTACCACAACACTAACTACCACAACTACCACAACTACCACCACACTAACTACCACAACTACCACCACACTAACTACCACAACTACCACCACACTAACTACCACAAATACCACCACACTAACTACCACAACTACCACCACACTAACTACCACCACACTAACTACCACAACTACCACCACACTAACTACCACAACTACCACCACACTAACTACCACAACTACCACCACACTGACTACCACAACTACCACCACACTAACTACCACCACACTAACTACCACAACTACAACCACACTAACAACCACAACTACCACCACACTAACTATCACAACTACCACCACACTAACTACCACAACTACCACCACACTAACTACCACAACTACCACCACACTAACTACCACAACTACCACCACACTAACTACCACAACTACCACCACACTAACTACCACAACTACCACCACACTAACTACCACAACTACCACCACACTAACTACCACAACTACCACCACACTAACTACCACAACTACCACCACACTAACTACCACAACTACCACCACACTAACTACCACAACTACCACCACACTAACTACCACAACTACCACCACACTAACTACCACAACTACCACCACACTAACTACCACAACTACCACCACACTGACTACCACAACTACCACCACACTGACTACCACAACTACCACCACACTGACTACCACAACTACCACCACACTGACTACCACAACTACCACCACACTGACTACCACAACTACCACCACACTAACTACCACAACTACCACCACACTGACTACCACAACTACCACCACACTAACTACCACAACTACCACCACACTAACTACCACAACTACCACCACACTAACTACCACAACTACCACCACACTGACTACCACAACTACCACCACACTAACTACCACAACTACCACCACACTAACTACCACAACTACCACCACACTAACTACCACAACTACCACCACACTAACTACCACAACTACCACCACACTAACTACCACAACTACCACCACACTAACTACCACAACTACCACCACACTAACTACCACAACTACCACCACACTAACTACCACAACTACCACCACACTAACTACCACAACTACCACCACACTCCACACCACACTAACTACCACAACTACCACCACACTAACTACCACAACTACCACCACACTAACTACCACAACTACCACCACACTAACTACCACAACTACCACCACACTAACTACCACAACTACCTCCACACTGACTACCACAACTACCACCACACTAACTACCACAACTACCACCACACTAACTACCACAACTACCACCACACTACCACCACACTAACTACCACAACTACCACCACACTAACTACCACAACTACCACCACACTAACTACCACAACTACTACCACACTAACTACCACCACACTAACTACCACCACACTACCACAACTACCACCACACTAACTACCACAACTACCACCACACTAACTACCACAACTACCACCACACTAACTACCACAACTACCACCACACTGACTACCACAACTACCACCACACTAACTACCACAACTACCACCACACTAACAACCACAACTACTACCACACTAACAACCACAACTACCACCACATTAACAACCACAAACTACCACCACACTAACACAACTACCACCACACTAACAACCACACTAACAACCACAACGACCACCACACTAACAATCACAACTACCACCACACTAACAACCACAACTACCACCACACTTATACCACAACTACCACCACACTAACAACCACAACTACCACCACACTAACAACCACAACTACCACCACACTAACAATCACAACTACCACCACACTAACAACCACAACTACCACCACACTAACAACTACAACTACCACCACACTTATACCACAACTACCACCACATTAACAACCACAACTACCACCACACTAACAACCACAAACTACAACCACACAAACAATCACAACTACCACCACACTAACAACCACAACTACCACCACACTAACAACCACAACTACCACCACACTTATACCACAAATACCACCACACTAACAACCACAACTACCACCACACTAACAACCACAACTACCACCACACTAACAACCACAACTACCACCACACTGACAATCACAACTACCACCACACTAACAACCACAACTACCACCACACTAACAACCACAACTACCACCACACTTATACTACAACTACCACCACACTAACAACCACAACTACCACCACACTAACAACCACAAACTACCACCACAGTAACAACTACAACTACCACCACACTAACAACTACACCTACCACGACACTAACAACCACAACTACCACCACACTTATAACACAACTACCACCACACTAACAACCACAACTACCACCACACTAACAACTACAACTACCACCACACTAACAACTACAACTAACACCACACTTATACCACAACTACCACCACACTAAAAACCACATTTATCAGCACACTAACAACCACAACTACCATCACACTAAAAACCACAACTACCACCACACTAACAACTACAACTACCGCCACACTTATACCACAACTACCACCACACTAACAACCACTACTACTACTACCACACTAACAACCACAACTACCACCACACTACAACTACAACTACCGCCACACTTATACCACAACTACCACCACACTAACCACTACTACTACTACCACACTAACAACCATAACTACCACCACACTAAAAACCACAACTACCAGCACACTAACAACCACAACTACCACCACACTTATACCACAACTACCACCACACTAACAACCACTACTACTACTACTACCACACTAACAACCACAACTACCACCACACTAACAACCACAACTACTACCACACTAACAACCCCCACATCATAAAACTTTCCCACACACTGAAAACTTAGAAACCATGAGAAACCTGTTAGAGAAAACAGCATGGTAAAAAAAAACGGCAACCATGTGTGTGTTTTCACTTGGCGTGTTTGAGTAAGTTACTAAGTTGTTTGCGACTTAGAGAGGACTTAGGGGCTTTTTCTCACCAGCTCTGGTAACCTGGAACCCTGATACCCTGGTATCCTGGAAGCCTGATACCCTGGTACTCTGATACCCTGGCACCCTGATACCTTGGTACCTTGGAGCCCTGATACCCTGGTACCCTGGAACCTTGATACTCTGGTATCCTAGAACCGTGATACCCTGGTACTCTGGAATCCTGATACCCTGGTACTCTGGTACCCTGGTACTATGATACCCTGGTACCCTGGAACCCTGATACTCTGGTACCTTGGAACCTTGTACCTTGGTACCCTGATATCTAGTATCCTGGAACCTTGATACCCTGGTACCCTGGCACCCTGGTACGGTGTCAAGACTGGTACTTGGACAAAATAGATTTTGAGTTAAGCGTTGAATGATTCACATAATATTTCCGATTAAGTTTCAAGTCTCTGGTCCCGGTTTTTAAGAATAACTCGACTGGAACGGTTTAGTTACATACCAGTCTTTATCTACGTACCAGTCTTTATCTACGTACCAGTCTTTATCTACGTACCAGTCTTTGGTTACGTAACAGTGTTAGTAACCTGTGGTGTCTGTGGTCTGAGGTAAGGACATCAACTTCCTTAATACACTCGACTGAGATATGAAAGCTTTCTGTCTCATTTTTGTTACTTGTTGTGATATCTCTCTTCGTCCAGTTTCGATCTCCAAATTACATAGAAAACGAGGATATACATGTACTGGAGAGGATACTAAGAAGAGTTAGCTAAGTCGTACTAACACTCTAAAAAAGGGCACAGCGAAGGGTTACCAGGCTCGTACCATCACTCAGAAACAGACATTTTGAAGAAATTCAGAGCACTCAAGTCATCAGATTCCTGATGTTCGTTCAGCGACTGCACCAGGACAATCAGATGACAATTAACCAACAACAGTAGTAATGGTAGACGCAGAAGGTTGTGATAGTCACAACAGAGCTGGTGGTAACCAGAGAACAACTGGTACATACAGCTCTGTTAGTGACAATGGAGTAACACCAGTAGTTCAGGACAGAGACAGAACTTATGTAGTAAAAGTTGTTGTAGTACCTGTCTTCCACCTAGGTCCATCTCTCCTGTGCATTCTATGTTATTTTTCCAGTATGGTATGGAATATTTTTTCCCCCGTTTTCATGCCGGCAGTGGCTGGGGTGAGTGATGGGTGAGGAAAGAGCCTTCTGCTTTTCTGTCCTTGACGCATATACTTAGTTAATACATGATAGACCTTAATCTAGGGAGAAATAGATCTCGGTAGATAGCGTCGGTGTGGACTTCCAAGTCCTCTATTTCATATACTCTCTTGCTCTCTCTCTCTCTCTCTCTCTCTCTCTCTCTCTCTTGCTCTCTCTCTCACCCATCGGCCCGACCACATAATATTTCCTCGTTCACACGGACTTGCAAATCTTTATCATCCTCTCCGACAAGTCTGTAGTCTCGCCTCTTTTTCATTTCTCCTCTCCCTACTTTCTTCTCTACTCGCCCTCCTTCTTCCTCCAGTCTTTCCTTTTTTCCCCCTCCTCTGCCTCCCTCTTCTCCTTTCTTCCGTCAAGTCTGCAGACTTGCTTATTACTTTATTCCCTTTGCATTACGCCTCGAGGAAGGCACAACAAGGAAACTTACTCTTCCAGTCTCTCATTCATGGTTCTTCAAGATGCGGGTTTGCTGTTGCGGCCGCTGGTAACTGCTGAAGAAGGCTTTTATTAGTCCCCAGAGAGTCATCATCCTTAGGTCCTCCCCAGAGCCCTGAATCTTAGCTTCTCCTCAGAGCTCTGAAACTTAGGTCGTCCTCTGAGCCTTGAACCTGAAGGTTCTCTTCAGTCCTTGTCGTTCTTCAGTCTTGAACATTGGGTCTCCCTCTTCAGAATTTTCAACCCTAGGTTCTCCTCAGAGTCCTGAACCCTAGGTACTTCTCAGGGGCTTGAATAATACCTCAGAGAGTTGAGCCTTAGCTCCTCTTCCAACACCTTGTCGTCCTTCAGGGCCGTGAACCACAGGTCTTTCTCAGACATACGACCCTTAGGTCCTTATTACACCAATGAACGGTAAACCTTCCTCAGTACCTTGCCGTCAGTGGTCCCTCGTTAAGTAAGACTATACAATAATGGTCCCCACATACCAAAACCTCCAAGACCCTCTCCCCCGCTTCAGGTATGTTTAGGTCATTTATGAAAGACCTGTTAGTTACTCCTATGTTACTAGGCATTCCAAGAATCGGCTAGGTTGTATTTATTTCTCTAGTTACTTGCAAATTGTTCTCCATAGGTGAATGGGAGGTAATCATAGTTGATCTCATAACTGCAGGAACCTTGCCCTGCAGCACACCAGGATCGAAAATTTGAAGCCGATCGGATGAGACATTCTCAAGTTGTGAAGAATAACCTGAAGATGGAAGAGAAAAATAATATCAAGGGATACCAGCTAGAGGTATCCCTCTGGGGATACCTAGTGAGTGCATCTTGTGCGTGGCTGTCCAGTGAAGTCACTTAAATTAAAGTTTATAGTGGGTGGGAAGCTTCTTCCGTGGGCTAGCCCACAGCCCGCCCATAGCCCACCCATAGCCCGCCCACAGCTCATCTACAGCCCGTCTACAGCCCGCCCATAGCCCACCCATAGCCCGCCCACATTATTTCCATGCCTGCCCCAGAGTCCTTCACCTTTTCGAACAGCTCCACCCTCCAGAACATTCATTTATTTAGCCATTTCTGTCCTCGTAAATAACAGTGAACCACTTGACTGGTTACTACAGATATATTTCACTCAGATATTTATAACCAACGAAACTCACAACAGATTTTCGTCTCTTTCGCTATGGAGTAACTTTTTCGCGTGTTCCACCGAGTAGCGACCAACTACGACAATAGATTTTAATTGGTGAGCCACTTGTCTCCATCGTTTTATTTGGTTGTCAAACCACGCGGGGCAAGAACCGGTTCTCCCCTCACACCGCGCGGGGCAAGAACCGGTTCTTCCCTCACACCGATAAGGGCACGAACCGGTTCTCCCCTAACACTGTATAGAGCAGCCACAGCACTTCACGGTGTGTGTGTGTGTGTGTGTGTGTGTGTGTGTGTGTGTGTGTGTGTGTGTGTGTGTGTGTGTGTGTGTGTGTGTGTGTGTGTACGTGTGTATATGTGTGTGCTTGTGTATATGTGTGTGTGTGTAGAAACGCAAAATAAGTCGTAATAAACAAGTGTCAATGAATAAACAGAGGACTGGACGAGGGATCCTCGAACTGCGGTCCTGGTATGTAGCAGATCCAGCGCTTTACCACTGAGCTACGAGGCATTCAACGGGAAGATTTCAGAAGAAGCCCTTCTGTTAACAGGTCCCGGCTGCACGGTACATAAGGACAGCAACAGGAAAGTAGCCACTGCATAACAAAAAATTGTGTCGGAGTTTTGTCTGACGAGAGAATAAGAACATGTGTGTGTGTCCTCTGAAGCGTTGCAGTGGAACAGTAGTAAAAGCAATTGAATTACTGAAGGTTTTTTTTTTTTTTAATAAAGAGAGAATATCAGTCTTTCTAGCCAGTATAACGTTTATGAGAATTTGATGGAGAAAGAGAGAGAGAGAGAGAGAGAGAGAGAGAGAGAGAGAGAGAGAGAGAGAGAGAGAGAGAGAGAGAGAGAGAGAGAGAGAGAGAGGTTAATACAATAAAAACGAGAGAATAAGAGGCTATCTTAGCTACATTTGTCCCTGGTGTTGGTGTGCTGGGGTCTTGCCTCACGTCATGATTAATGCAAGGCAACAACCAGGGGAATTCCATTATAAGCTCCAGTTTTGAATTATTGCTTCATGTCTGACGTGAAGACGGTCCAGGACTGGCTATTACACCCCCACCACACACATACACACACACACACACAGTGGAGGCAGGATCCATACATAGCTTTAAGCAGAGGTATGATAAAGCTCACGGTTCAGGGAGAGTGACCTAGTAGCGATCAGTGAAGAGGCGGGGCCAGGAGCTCGGACTCGACCCCCGCAACCTCAACTAGGTGAGTACAACTAGGTGAGTACACACATATATACACAAAGACAGGATGTTCCAGGGAGGGGACACAGAAAAAGGTCACAATTGGAAGTTGAAGACTCATGAGTCAAAGGGATGTTGGGAAGTATTTCTTCAGTCATAGAATTGTCAGGCAGTGGAATAGCCTAGAAAGTGATGTAGTGGAGGCGGGAAACATACATAGTTTTAAGACGAGGTTTGATAAAGCTCATGGAGCAGGGAGAGAGAGGGCCCAGTAGCAACCAGTGAAGAGGCGGGGCCAGGAGCTAAGACTCGACCCCTGCAACCACAAATAGGCGAGCACAAACAGGTGAGTATACACACACACACAGTAGCGAAGAGGCGGGGGCCAGGAGCTATGAATCGACCCCTGCAACCAGAAATAGATGAGTACAAACACACACACACTCACAAATAGATTTCGACAGGTTGCAAGTATAGGATGAACCAGCTCGACTTAATCTGATTTTCACCCTAAGTGAGTACGACATAGGAACAGAATGCGACCTAAAACTCAGGACTAGTGACTACGCAGAACTTAGTGTTGAATATTTGTAGAAGTGGAAGTGGAAGAAGAAAAAAGGAATAGTTTGTAAATAAACGAGACTTCGGAAAAGAAAATTATGCGAGGATGAGAGATTTTCTAAATAAAATCGAGTGCGACAGGAAAACGAAGGGACAAACACAGGTGTGATGATGGTGGAGCTGGCCAGTAAATACCTGGAGGCAACAGCAAGGTCTTGACTCACGAAATCGTAATAACACGATTGCAAACAAGCCACGGAACGGGTGAGGTTTTAACTCGTGGTAAGTGCTTAGGCATTGACCTGGAGTTTTAGGAGTCCCTCGCCATGAGTTCAAACCTCACCCGTTCCGTGGTAAGGGTCATATCTATCAGGACGTGTGAGAAGATGAAATACAGTGAGAGCGGCAGAGAGGTCAAAGTAAGGAGCAAAGAGCAGAGAAGAAGTACAGAACACAGAGCACCACACAATAGGAAAGTGAGTAAAAAAAGCCACGAATAACTATACAAAGATAGGAAGGGAAGCAAAGCATCAATTTAAGAATGACAAAGAAAGCAAAAGCCAGATCAGACTCGAAAATACTGTGCAATCACATAAGATAAATGTAAAAGACCAAGAAGCAAGACTGAAGAAAGAGGTATATAAGATCGACTATGGAGAAGGAAGCTACGAGGAAGAGGCTACAGAGGGGGGGCTCTGGGGGAGGAGGCTCTGGGGGAGGGGACTCTGGGGGAGGGGGCTCTGGGGGAGGGGGCTCTGGTGGAGGGGGGAGGGGGCTCTGGTGGAGGGGGGAGCATCATGAACAGAGCGAGGGGGAAGCAATTACCAAATGGAGGAAGCACTGGGATAAACAAGGACTTACTCCCGCTGACGTGTAATTGAGGTGATGGGGTTGCAAGGGTAGCTGAAAAATTCCGAGTGGAAGACGTTAGCCAAATTAGCCGGGCAAGACAACCAATACAAGGGCAGGGGAATTGCCCCTCGCTCCAATGAAACTCAACTAGATGCAGTTGCATGACATACACACAATGGTGTCCAGTTGAGTGGCCCACAGTTCAGTGGTAGTGCCTACGACTCAGACCTGAAGAACCTGGAGTCATTCTTGGACGAGAGGAGACTTTCAGACAAGTCACCTTGTACCTGTTGCCCATGTTCACCTAGTAGTAAATATGTACCTGAATGCTCATTAATAACCCACATGGAGACAGAAACTCAAGAGATTAATTGATCAGTATATTTCGACCCCTTTCTGGCATCCTCTTCAGAACAGGATCCCAGAAGGGGATCGAAATATACAGATCAATTAAGGGTTATTACTGACCATTGACAAGTGTTCATGACACTCTAGTTATTCAGGTAACTGAATATCAGCAGACTATTGGGGATGGCACCTTTACACATATACAGAGGAAAATCAGTCTAAAATTAATTACGATACACCAGGGTTTAAGGTTTGAAGTCCATCCAAAGAGGCATTCCCCATAAAAGGTGTTAGTCTGTATTTTCAATGGCAGAAATAAAGTATTATCGGGAGCAAAGAAGATAAGACATGTGTGTGCACAAATATGGATGGACTGGTCAGCAGTGTGAACGAGATGGCTCCCTCCTTGAGTCTAACCTATCTTTAGAGATACCCAGGGTATCTGCTTCAACAACGTTATACGCGATGATATAAACCGTGATAATTGATACCCAACAGGGACACGAGCTAGATCTCTTTGAGATGTTTACACATAAAATCAAATTAGGTTCAAAACATATCAGGTTAAAACAATATTTGCAGCTCCTAAATGACCCACACTCAGTAGAGAAAACTTGACACAACGTGGGTGAGTTGTCAATTGTTCCAGCCACTGTATACTGTGATATTTAATCTTTTTAATATCTGCAGTTTAGAGCCAAGGTCTAAACATAATCTGAAATTTCCTTCGTAAAACGTTAATTTGTTGGTAATCGTTCCAGGTACTGTATTAATAAATATTAATCTCCGTAAGATTTGTAGTTTAGATCTAAGATTTATGTCTCGATACATACCTAGGCAGCGAGCTCCTATAAAACACACACACACACACACACACACACACACACACACACATCTGGTATTAACATCTCCACAAAACCTGCCTCATCCATTTCCTGTATCAGCTAACCCTTTCCTTTTTTTTAATCCAAAGCGGATGAACGTGTACAGGTATTAAAAAGAGTCACTCAAAGGAATGAATATCTACCCACTGCAATACCGGAACACTGGTGGACCGGGACCACACATAAGGCATTGTGATTCCCACACCTCAGGAGCCGTGGTGGGCCGGGACCGCACACAACGCACTCTGATTCCCACACCTCAGGCTTATCGTCCTTTTGCTCTACACGTGAGGGTGAATAGTGGGAGAAGTCCCATTGAGGCGAGGCTGGTGTATGTGTGTGTGCCGAAGGATTTGCGGAGGATGCTTTTGATAGTTGCTGCTGCTGCTCCTCCTCCTGCCTTAACACAAGTACTGCTAATCCAGCTGCTGCTGTTGTTGCTGCTGCTGTTGCTCCTGATGCTACTGCTGCTGCTGCTGTTGTTTCTGATTTTTACAGTGACTTCTGTTGTTGTTTTCTCAGCTACTACCGTTTCTGACAATGCAGCTGCTGTTTCTTCTGTTAAAGTCCTTGTATCTGCTGTTGCTATTACTTCTGCTAATGTTTATATGTGCTGCTGTTGACCCAGTACTGTTGTTGTTCCTATACATTTAGTGTACCTGTTTTAGTTCTTGTGCTTTTTAGATCTCTCTCTCTCTCTCTCTCTCTCTCTCTCTCTCTCTCTCTCTCTCTCTCTCTCTCTCTCTCTTTACACAGGGTTTGACAAGGTTAAGGATCCTTAGCTTTATTGACAAGCTATTTACAGGATAAGGATTCCTAACTTTATTGGCAAGCTAAGAGCTGTTACCTACATTAGCTCAGTTGAAAACATTTTTATTGTTAAGAGACATACAAGTAGAGAACAGGATGAAGTTGGAGCCATCTGTTGGCAAGCATTTTCATTTGATCAACTGACTTTATCTCGTTGACATCATTATGCTGTACGAATGTGTTCCATACTCGAGTCATCCTGGGTATGTATGATCTCAGATGGAGTGATGTTCTGGAGAAGGGTACAGCCAGAGTGAAGTTGCTGCTTTCTGCCCGTCTTGTGGCATAAAAGCTTGTTTCACGCTGTCCTCGAAGTGGATCCAAGTGTGGTATTTTGACAATATTGGCCTTGTACATAACAGTAAGGCCACCCACATCCCTCCTATGTTGAAGGCTCTGCTGAAATGACAGATCTATCCAGGATGGGTCCAGGCGAGAGATGAGACGTCTTGCTCTGTTCTCTACTCTGTCAAGCAGTCGCAGATGAGAGGAGGGGGGGGGGGGCAGGCAAACCAAGAAAGTGGAGCATACCCAAAGTGTGAGCGTACTTGTGCATCTCTCTCTCTCTCTCTCTCTCTCTCCCATCATTTCTCACTCTTCCAGTGAGTGTAAGTAGGTGAAGCACAGCTAAGTCTCTTGGGTCGTGGTCTTGAGTGTTTACATTAGTGGGAGGTGAAGGTGGGAACCCAAGACTCTTTCAAGCTTACTCTCTCATTCTCTCTGGCATCTCCTCTCTCTCTATGGACACCCGAATCTCTGGTTCTCAGGGCCAGCTTAATTCTCTCTCTCTCTCTCTCTCTCTCTCTCTCTCTCTCTCTCTCTCTCTCTCTCTCTCCCTCCTGGTTAAACTTTATCCACGAGTCTTTAAAAGTAATGATTACCTCCTCTCAGGCTCTGTACGTGTTTCTTTTTCGTCCTCTTCTGCCCGATAAGTTTTGCGAAGAGGCATTGAAAAAGCGTCTTGTGATCTGTACCCCCTGCAACCCTCTCCCTCCTCCCTCTCTGTCTCTCTCTATCTCACACACTTTTCACCAAGCCTCTTTTTTCTTCCTTCCTTCTCCCTCTTATATATATATATATATATATATATATATATATATATATATATATATATATATATATATATATATATATATATATATATATATATATATATATATATATATATATATATATATATGTCGTGCCGAATATGTAAAACTGGTCAATTAGCAAGAACTCATTTAAAATTAAGTCCTTTCTAAAATTTTCTCTTACACGTTTAAAGATATATTTTTTTCATTAATGTTAATGTAAAATTTTTTAATTTTGCTCCAAAAAAATCTTAGAAAACTTACCTAACTTTATTATAAAAAGAACAATTTATTTTAACCTAACCCAACTAAATATATTTTAGATTTTTACCTGGATTACCTGGAGGTTATTCCGGGGATCAACGCCCCCGCGGCCCGGTACATGACCAGGCCTCCCGATGGATCAGGGCCTGATCAACTAGGCTGTTACTGCTGGCCGCACGCAGTCCGACGTACGAGCCACAGCCCGGCTGATCCAGCACTGACTTTAGGTATCTGTCCAGCTCTCTCTTGAAGGCAGCCAGGGGTTTATTGGCAATTCCCCTAATGCTTGATGGGAGGCTGCTGAACAGTCTTGGGCCCCGGACACTTATGGTGTTTTCCCTTAGTGTACCAATGGCGCCCCTACTTTTTATTGGCGGCATTTTGCATCGCCTGCCCAGTCTTTTACTTTCGTAGGGAGTGATTTCTGTGTGCAGATTTGGGACCATTCCTTCCAAGATTTTCCAAGTGTAGATTATGATATATCTCTCCCTCCTGCGTACAAGTCTCCCTCCTGCGTACAAGTCTCCCTCCTGCGTACGAGTACAAGTCAAGTGCTTCCAAGCGTTCCCAGTAGTTAAGGTGCTTGACAGAACTTATACGTGCAGTAAAGGATCTCTGTACACTCTCTAGATCTGCGATTTCACCTGCTTTGTATGGAGATGTTAATGTACAGCAGTATTCCAGCCTAGAGAGAACAAGTGATTTGAAAAGGATCATCACTGGCTTGGCATCTCTCGTTTTGAAAGTTCTCATTATCCATCCTATTTTGTTTACAATAATTTAATACTAAACAAACACAGTGAAATATATTTTTTTCGTTAGGTTCAGAATGATTTTGGCGAAATTATTGCATACACAAATTTTCCCTTGTACTATATGGCAAGATGAGCGTTGCTGTTTAAGCCAAGATCGCAAGTTCTGCCTATTCGGCACGACATATATATATATATATATATATATATATATATATATATATATATATATATATATATATATATATATATATATATATATATATATATATATATATATATATATATATATATATATATATAATGTAAGTGTGTAACACACACATACATATGCATACCTCCTCCTCCTCCTCCTTCTCCTCCTCCACCTCCCCCTCCTCCCGCCTCTTCCTCCGCCGCCACCACTTCCTCCTCCTCGTCCTCCCTCCTCCTCCTCCACCACCTCCTCCTTCACCACCTCCTTCACCTCCTCTTCCTCCTCCTCCTCCTCTTTCTCCTCCTCTTTTTCCACCACCACCTCCTCCTCCACCAGCTCCTCCTCCACCTCCACCACCTCCTCCTCCACCTCTACCACCTCCACCTCCACCACCTCCACCTCCACCACCTCCTCCTCCACCACCACCTCCTCCACCACCACCACCACCAACACCTCCTCCTCCACCACCACCACCACCACCACCACGTCCTCCTCCTCCACCACCACCACCACCTCCACCACCTCCTCCACCACCACCACCACCACCTCCTCCTCCACCACCACCACCACCTCCACCACCACCACCTCCACCACCACCACCACCACCCCCACCTCCACCACCACCACCTCCACCACCACCACCACCACCACCACCACCACCACCACCACCTCCTCCTCCACCAGTCTCCAGGATGGACGGTGTTATAACACATATATAAACCTCTGGATTACCTCGTATAAAAGTTAAAAGGTAATTCTGGGTCTGTTTTTACTTTTCTTCCCGTTAGTAAATGTTATTTTTTACCCTAACCAACGGCATTTTACCCTAACAAAATTTTTTACCCTAACCATCAACATTTGTTCCCTAACAACATTTTCCCTACCCAACAACATTTTCACCGTAACTAGAGGGCAGTTTGAAGAATAACTGGTGTAGTGAATTATTATTATTATTATAATCAAGGGGGAAGCGCTAAACCCGGAGGATTATACAGCGCCTGGGGGGGGGATGTGGAAGGCATTCAGGCTTAATTCGGGGAACTGGAGCACAGATCCAATTCCCTAAATCAAGAGCCCCTCACCAACATCAAGGAACCTTCCTTGAGGGGCTGGTGTAGTGAAGCGTGACGCTGGCGAGGCCAGTAACTGCATTATTTAAACACCTAAAGATGGCTCGTGTAATATAACGAAATACTCAACGTTTTTTTTTATATTTTATAAAATTTTGAATACGAAGAATTGTATATTTGTTCATATTTTATTATATTATTATTTTAATGTGTAGTAGTAATAACTACCAGTAATAGAAGTGGTAGTAATAGTAGTACTAGTCGTAGTAGCAGTCGTAGGCATAGTGGTAATAGTAGTAGCAGTCGTAGTAGTAGTGCTAGTAGTAGTTGTTGTAATATTAGTAGTGGTAGTAATAGTAGTACTAGTCGTAGTAGCAGTCGTAGGCATAGTGGTAATAGTAGTAGCAGTCGTAGTAGTAGTGCTAGTAGTAGTTGTTGTAATATTAGTAGTGGTAGTAATCGGAGTCGTAATGATAACAGCAGCAGTAGTACAAGAACAGAACCGTAGTGACCAACTACCAGCACTGTACTACAACACTGCTGCAGCACTGTACTACAACACTGCTGCTGCACTGTACTACAACACTGCTGCTGCACTGTACTACAACACTGCTGCTGCACTGTACTACAACACTGCTGCTGCACTGTACTACAACACTGCTGCAGCACTGTACTACAACACTGCTGCAGCACTGTACTACAACACTGCTGCTGCACTGTACTACAACACTGCTGCTGCACTGTACTACAACACTGCTGCTGCACTGTACTACAACACTGCTGCTGCACTGTACTACAACACTGCTGCTGCACTGTACTACAACACTGCTGCAGCACTGTACTACAACACTGCTGCAGCACTGTACTACAACACTGCTGCAGCACTGTACTACAACACTGCTGCTGCACTGTACTACAACACTGCTGCTGCACTGTACTACAACACTGCTGCAGCACTGTACTACAACACTGCTGCTGCACTGTACTACAACACTGCTGCAGCACTGTACTACAACACTGCTGCTGCACTGTACTACAACACTGCTGCAGCACTGTACTACAACACTGCTGCAGCACTGTACTACAACACTGCTGCAGCACTGTACTACAACACTGCTGCTGCACTGTACTACAACACTGCTGCTGCACTGTACTACAACACTGCTGCTGCACTGTACTACAACACTGCTGCAGCACTGTACTACAACACTGCTGCAGCACTGTACTACAACACTGCTGCTGCACTGTACTACAACACTGCTGCTGCACTGTACTACAACACTGCTGCTGCACTGTACTACAACACTGCTGCTGCAGCACTGTACTACAACACTGCTGCTGCACTGTACTACAACACTGTTGCAGCACTGTACTACAACACTGCTGCTGCACTGTACTACAACACTGCTGCTGCACTGTACTACAACACTGCTGCTGCACTGTACTACAACACTGCTGCTGCACTGTACTACAACACTGCTGCTGCAGCACTGTACTACAACACTGCTGCTGCACTGTACTACAACACTGTTGCAGCACTGTACTACAACACTGCTGCTGCATCACTGTACTACAACACTGCTGCTGCACTGTACTACAACACTGTTGCAGCACTGTACTACAACACTGCTGCTGCATCACTGTACTACAACACTGCTGCAGCACTGTACTACAACACTGCTGCAGCACTGTACTACAACACTGCTGCTGCACTGTACTACAACACTGCTGCTGCACTGTACTACAACACTGCTGCTGCACTGTACTACAACACTGCTGCAGCACTGTACTACAACACTGCTGCTGCACTGTACTACAACACTGCTGCTGCAGCACTGTACTACAACACTGCTGCAGCACTGTACTACAACACTGTTGCAGCACTGTACTACAACACTGCTGCTGCATCACTGTACTACAACACTGCTGCTGCAGCACTGTACTACAACACTGTTGCAGCACTGTACTACAACACTGCTGCTGCATCACTGTACTACAACACTGCTGCTGCATCACTGTACTACAACACTGCTGCTGCAGCACTGTACTACAACACTGCTGCTGCAGCACTGTACTACAACACTGCTGCTGCATCACTGTACTACAACACTGCTGCTGCAGCACTGTACTACAACACTGCTGCTGCTGCACTGTACTACAACACTGCTGCTGCACTGTACTACAACACTGCTGCTGCAGCACTGTACTACAACACTGTTGCAGCACTGTACTACAACACTGTTGCAGCACTGTACTACAACACTGCTGCTGCAGCACTGTACTACAACACTGCTGCTGCTGCACTGTACTACAACACTGCTGCTGCACTGTACTACAACACTGCTGCAGCACTGTACTACAACACTGCTGCTGCACTGTACTACAACACTGCTGCTGCACTGTACTACAACACTGCTGCTGCACTGTACTACAACACTGCTGCAGCACTGTACTACAACACTGCTGCTGCACTGTACTACAACACTGCTGCTGCAGCACTGTACTACAACACTGCTGCAGCACTGTACTACAACACTGTTGCAGCACTGTACTACAACACTGCTGCTGCATCACTGTACTACAACACTGCTGCTGCAGCACTGTACTACAACACTGTTGCAGCACTGTACTACAACACTGCTGCTGCATCACTGTACTACAACACTGCTGCTGCATCACTGTACTACAACACTGCTGCTGCAGCACTGTACTACAACACTGCTGCTGCAGCACTGTACTACAACACTGCTGCTGCATCACTGTACTACAACACTGCTGCTGCAGCACTGTACTACAACACTGCTGCTGCTGCACTGTACTACAACACTGCTGCTGCACTGTACTACAACACTGCTGCTGCAGCACTGTACTACAACACTGTTGCAGCACTGTACTACAACACTGTTGCAGCACTGTACTACAACACTGCTGCTGCAGCACTGTACTACAACACTGCTGCTGCTGCACTGTACTACAACACTGCTGCTGCACTGTACTACAACACTGCTGCAGCACTGTACTACAACACTGCTGCTGCACTGTACTACAACACTGCTGCAGCACTGTACTACAACACTGCTGCTGCACTGTACTACAACACTGCTGCAGCACTGTACTACAACACTGCTGCTGCACTGTACTACAACACTGCTGCTGCAGCACTGTACTACAACACTGCTGCAGCACTGTACTACAACACTGCTGCTGCACTGTACTACAACACTGCTGCTGCAGCACTGTACTACAACACTGCTGCAGCACTGTACTACAACACTGCTGCTGCACTGTACTACAACACTGCTGCAGCACTGTACTACAACACTGCTGCAGCACTGTACTACAACACTGCTGCAGCACTGTACTACAACACTGCTGCTGCACTGTACTACAACACTGCTGCTGCACTGTACTACAACACTGCTGCAGCACTGTACTACAACACTGCTGCAGCACTGTACTACAACACTGCTGCTGCACTGTACTACAACACTGCTGCTGCACTGTACTACAACACTGCTGCAGCACTGTACTACAACACTGCTGCAGCACTGTACTACAACACTGCTGGAGCACTGTACTACAACACTGCTGCTGCACTGTACTACAACACTGCTGCTGCACTGTACTACAACACTGCTGCAGCACTGTACTACAACACTGCTGCAGCACTGTACTACAACACTGCTGCAGCACTGTACTACAACACTGCTGCAGCACTGTACTACAACACTGCTGCAGCACTGTACCACAACACTGCTGCTGCACTGTACTACAACACTGCTGCTGCACTGTACTACAACACTGCTGCAGCAGCACTGTACTACAACACTGCTGCTGCACTGTACTACAACACTGCTGCTGCAGCACTGTACTACAACACTGCTGCAGCACTGTACTACAACACTGCTGCAGCACTGTACTACAACACTGCTGCTGCAGCACTGTACTACAACACTGCTGCTGCAGCACTGTACTACAACACTGCTGCTGCACTGTACTACAACACTGCTGCAGCACTGTACTACAACACTGCTGCTGCAGCACAGTACTACAACACTGCTGCGGCACTGTACTACAACACTGCTGCAGCACTGTACTACAACACTGCTGCAGCACTGTACTACAACACTGTTGCAGCACTGTACTACAACACTGCTGCTGCAGCACTGTACTACAACACTGCTGCTGCAGCACTGTACTACAACACTGCTGCTGCACTGTACTACAACACTGCTGCAGCACTGTACTACAACACTGCTGCAGCACTGTACTACAACACTGCTGCTGCACTGTACTACAACACTGCTGCAGCACTGTACTACAACACTGCTGCAGCACTGTACTACAACACTGCTGCTGCACTGTACTACAACACTGCTGCAGCACTGTACTACAACACTGCTGCAGCACTGTACTACAACACTGCTGCAGCACTGTGCTACAACACTGCTGCTGCAGCACTGTACTACAACACTGCTGCTGCAGCACTGTACTACAACACTGCTGCTGCAGCACTGTACTACAATACTGCTGCTGCATCACTGTACTACAACACTGCTGCTACAACACTGCTGCTGCACTGTACTACAACACTGCTGCTGCAGCACTGTACTACAACACTGCTGCTGCACTGTACTACAACACTGCTGCTGCAGCACTGTACTACAACACTGCTGCTGCAGCACTGTACTACAACACTGCTGCTACAACACTGCTGCTGCACTGTACTACAACACTGCTGCTGCAGCACTGTACTACAACACTGCTGCTGCACTGTACTACAACACTGCTGCTACAACACTGCTGCAGCACTGTACTACAACACTGCTGCTGCAGCACTGTACTACAACACTGCTGCTGCACTGTACTACAACACTGCTGCTGCAGCACTGTACTACAACACTGCTGCAGCACTGTACCACAACACTGCTGCTGCAGCACTGTACTACAACACTGCTGCAGCACTGTACTACAACACTGCTGCTGCACTGTACTACAACACTGCTGCTGCAGCACTGTACTACAACACTGCTGCAGCACTGTACTACAACACTGCTGCTGCACTGTACTACAACACTGCTGCTGCAGCACTGTACTACAACACTGCTGCTGCAGCACTGTACTACAACACTGCTGCTGCACTGTACTACAACACTGCTGCAGCACTGTACTACAACACTGCTGCTGCACTGTACTACAACACTGCTGCTGCAGCACTGTACTACAACACTGCTGCTGCACTGTACTACAACACTGCTGCTGCACTGTACTACAACACTGCTGCAGCACTGTACTACAACACTGCTGCAGCACTGTACTACAACACTGCTGCTGCAGCACTGTACTACAACACTGCTGCTGCACTGTACTACAACACTGCTGCTGCACTGTACTACAACACTGCTGCAGCACTGTACTACAACACTGCTGCGGCACTGTACTACAACACTGCTGCTGCAGCACTGTACTACAACACTGCTGCTGCACTGTACTACAACACTGCTGCTGCTGCACTGTACTACAACACTGCTGCAGCACTGTACTACAACACTGCTGCTGCAGCACTGTACTACAACACTGCTGCAGCACTGTACTACAACACTGCTGCAGCACTGTACTACAACACTGCTGCTGCTGCACTGTACTACAACACTGCTGCAGCACTGTACTACAACACTGCTGCTGCAGCACTGTACTACAACACTGCTGCTGCACAGTACTACAACACTGCTGCAGCACTGTACTACAACACTGCTGCTGCAGCACTGTACTACAACACTGCTGCTGCAGCACTGTACTACAACACTGCTGCTGCAGCACTGTACTACAACACTGCTGCTGCACTGTACTACAACACTGCTGCTGCAGCACTGTACTACAACACTGCTGCTGCACTGTACTACAACACTGCTGCTGCAGCACTGTACTACAACACTGCTGCTGCAGCACTGTACTACAACACTGCTGCTGCACTGTACTACAACACTGCTGCAGCACTGTACTACAACACTGCTGCTGCACTGTACTACAACACTGCTGCAGCACTGTACTACAACACTGCTGCTACAACACTGCTGCTGCAGCACTGTACTACAACACTGCTGCTGCACAGTACTACAACACTGCTGCAGCACTGTACTACAACACTGCTGCTGCAGCACTGTACCACAACACTGCTACTGCAGCACTGTACCACAACACTGCTGCTGCAGCACTGTACCCTAACACTGCTGCTTCAGCACTGTACCACAACACTGCTGCTGCAGCACTGTACTACAACACCGCTGCTGCAGCACTGTACCACAACACTGCTGCTGCAGCACTGTACCCCAACACTGCTGCTGCAGCACTGTACTACAACACTGCTGCTGCAGCACTGTACCACAACACTGCTGCTGCAGCACTGTACTACAACACTGCTGCTGCAGCACTGTACTACAACACTGCTGCTGCAGCACTGTACCACAACAATGCTGCTGCAGCTACAACACTGCTGCACTGTACTACAACACTGCTGCTGCAGCACTGTACCACAACACTGCTGCTGCAGCACTGTACCACAACACTGCTGCTGCAGCACTGTACCCCAACAATGCTGCTGCAGCACTGTACCACAACACTGCTGCTGCAGCACTGTACCCCAACAATGCTGCTGCAGCACTGTATCACAACACTGCTGCTGCAGCACTGTACCCCAACAATGCTGCTGCAGCACTGTACCCCAACAATGCTGCTGCAGCACTGTACCACAACACTGCTGCTGCAGCACTGTACCCCAACAATGCTGCTGCAGCACTGTACCACAACACTGCTGCTGCAGCACTGTACCCAACAATGCTGCTGCAGCACTGTACCACAACACTGCTGCTGCAGCACTGTACCACAACACTGCTGCTGCAGCACTGTACCACAACACTGCTGCTGCAGCACTGTACCACAACACTGCTGCTGCAGCACTGTACTACAACACTGCTGCTGCAGCACTGTACCACAACACTGCTGCTGCAGCACTGTACCACAACACTGCTGCTGCAGCACTGTACCACAACACTGCTGCTGCAGCACTGTACCACAACACTGCTGCTGCAGCACTGTACTACAACACTGCTGCAGCACTGTACTACAACACTGCTGCTGCAGCACTGTACTACAACACTGCTGCTGCAGCACTGTACCACAACACTGCTGCTGCAGCACTGTACCACAACACTGCTGCTGCAGCACTGTACCACAACACTGCTGCTGCAGCACTGTACCACAACACTGCTGCTGCAGCACTGTACCCCAACACTGCTGCTGCAGCACTGTACCACAACACTGCTGCTGCAGCACTGTACCCCAACACTGCTGCTGCAGCACTGTACCCCAACAATGCTGCTGCAGCACTGTACCCCAACACTGCTGCTGCAGCACTGTACCACAACACTGCTGCTGCAGCACTGTACCACAACACTGCTGCTGCAGCACTGTACCACAACACTGCTGCTGCAGCACTGTACCCCAACACTGCTGCTGCAGCACTGTACCCCAACAATGCTGCTGCAGCACTGTACCACAACACTGCTGCTGCAGCACTGTACCACAACACTGCTGCTGCAGCACTGTACCACAACACTGCTGCTGCAGCACTGTACCACAACACTGCTGCTGCAGCACTGTACCACAACACTGCTGCTGCAGCACTGTACCACAACACTGCTGCTGCAGCACTGTACTACAACACTGCTGCTGCAGCACTGTACTACAACACTGCTGCTGCAGCACTGTACTACAACACTGCTGCTGCAGCACTGTACCACAACACTGCTGCTGCAGCACTGTACCACAACACTGCTGCTGCAGCACTGTACCACAACACTGCTGCTGCAGCACTGTACCACAACACTGCTGCTGCAGCACTGTACCCCAACAATGCTGCTGCAGCACTGTACCACAACACTGCTGCTGCAGCACTGTACCCCAACACTGCTGCTGCAGCACTGTACCACAACAATCAACAATGCTGCTGCAGCACTGTACCCCACAACACTGCTGCTGCAGCACTGTACCACAACACTGCTGCTGCAGCACTGTACCACAACACTGCTGCTGCAGCACTGTACCAACACTGTACAACACTGCTGCTGCAGCACTGTACCCAAGCACTGTACCACAACACTGCTGCTGCACAACAACACTGCTGCTACAGCACTGTACCACAACACTGCTGCTGCAGCACTGTACCACAACACTGCTGCTGCAGCACTGTACCACAACACTGCTGCTGCAGCACTGTACCACAACACTGCTGCTGCAGCACTGTACCACAACACTGCTGCTGCAGCACTGTACCACAACACTACTGCTGCAGCACTGTACCACAACACTGCTGCTGCAGCACTGTACCACAACACTGCTGCTGCAGCACTGTACCACAACACTGCTGCTGCAGCACTGTACCACAACACTGCTGCTGCAGCACTGTACCCCAACACTGCTGCTGCAGCACTGTACCACAACACTGCTGCTGCAGCACTGTACCACAACACTGCTGCTGCAGCACTGTACCACAACACTGCTGCTGCAGCACTGTACCACAACACTACTGCTGCAGCACTGTACCACAACACTACTGCTGCAGCACTGTACCACAACACTACTGCTGCAGCACTGTACCACAACACTGCTGCTGCAGCACTGTACCCCAACACTGCTGCTGCAGCACTGTACCACAACACTGCTGCTGCAGCACTGTACCCCAACACTGCTGCTGCAGCACTGTACCACAACACTACTGCTGCAGCACTGTACTACAACACTGCTGAAGCACTGTACCCCAACACTGCTGCTGCAGCATTGTACCACAACACTGCTGCTGCAGCACTGTACTACAACACTGCTGCTGCAGCACTGTACCACAACACTGCTGCTGCAGCACTGTACCCCAACACTGCTGCTGCAGCACTGTACCACAACACTGCTGCTGCAGCACTGTACCACAACACTGCTGCTGCAGCACTGTACCACAACAACACTGCTGCAGCACTGTACCACAACACTGCTGCTGCAGCACTGTACCACAACACTGCTGCTGCAGCACTGTAAATCTCACCGTAACATTAACCTGGTTGTTCGGATTATCTCGCCTCAATACGTAGATAATTGGCTTCAGTGTTATAATAATCAACGCCTAATAACCACGGCACGAAGACTCACTCGCTGTGTTATCATCATTAACACGCCAATTAGGGAGAGTTTGAATGTAATGAAGAGATGCAAACTGACGATTGCTGTTTCTGCAATAACAACGTTTTAGATATTTTTCGCGTTTATTGTAAATGTTCGTATGAAAGGCCCCCGTTAGCACTGAAAGGTCATTATATTTTTTCGATATAGAGGCCTTTGGAAATCACCATCTGAAAAAAATATAATTTTAAAAAGAAAATATCTTCGAGGCAGTAACTGGAAATAGACAGTTTTTCCCCTCTACGACCAAGAGGAAAATAAAAGCAAAGTTAATAAAAGTGAACTACTCACACACACACACACACACACACACACACAACCCCCCCCCCCCACTATCCCTAACCTTCCCCTACCCCCTCGAAAAAAACACCGATTTCCTAAAATCAGGAATCCAAGAAATCCGATTTCAAGCAACTACCGCGACCTGGCCTCCAGAATTGCCCCGAGAGAGGCTGAGAGGCGGAGGTAATCCCGACATCACTGCCAAACAGCCGGTCCTTAGTGAGCCGGATGTGACAAATACAGAGTGGCAGCTTACCCGAGAACGTGCGCCAACCGGCACACCGCCGGATATTTTCGTTACACCTCCGTAAATATCGATTCCATTGCGAGCTTGTGTTTTTTTTCCTCTCGTTTTTTTTTTTAGTTATAACTTCATGGCAAACGAAACCCTGTTTTTTTTTCAATGAATAGTATTTTGTTATTATTATTATTATTATTATTATTATTATTATTATTATTATTATTATCATCATTATTATTATAACCATTAATAATAATAATAATAATAATAATAATAATAATAATAATAATATTATTATTATTATTATTATTATTATTATTATTATTATTATTATTATTATTATTATTATTATTATTATCCTTGAGCAACTGGAATGGACCAATACCCTTGAGGATTGTGTCTGAGTTGTGAGTTACTTGTGAACTGTTGCCATCATGGTGTTGTGTGTTAGTGGTCAACTGTTACCATCATGATGTTGTGTGTTAGTGGTCAACTGTTGCCATCATGGTGTTATGTGTTAGTGGTCAACTGTTGCCATCATGATGTTGTGTGTTAGTGGTCAACTGTTACCATCATGATGTTGTGTGTTAGTGGTCAACTGTTGCCATCATGGTGTTATGTGTTAGTGGTCAACTGTTGCCATCATAGTGTTATGTGTTAGTGGTCAACTGTTGCCATCATGATGTTGTGTGTTAGTGGTCAACTGTTACCATCATGGTGTTGTGTGTTAGTGGTCAACTGTTGCCATCATGGTGTTATGTGTTAGTGGTCAACTGTTACCATCATGATGTTGTGTGCTAGTGGCCAACTGTTGCCATCATGGTGTTGTGTGCTAGTGGTCAACTGTTACCATCATGATGTTGTGTGTTAGTGGTCAACTGTTGCCATCATGATGTTGTGTGTTAGTGGTCAACTGTTGCCATCATGGTGGTGTGTGCTAGTGGTCAACTGTTACCACCATGATGTTGTGTGTTAGTGGTCAACTGTTGCCATCATGGTGTTATGTGTTAGTGGTCAACTGTTGCCATCATGGTGTTGTGTGTTAGTGGCCAACTGTTACCATCATGATGTTGTGTGCTAGTGGCCAACTGTCACAGTTACGTTACTCTGACTATAACAATACATACGCGTATTTTACTTTCAAATTAAACATTAAATTTTCCTTAAATTTATTGAAAAATGTAAAATAAAGACGAAATTATTACTGAAAAAGGTCAGTGTTGGTAATTAACATTATATATACGTAAACTCAGATTTGGAACATCAGATTTGGAACATCAGATTTGGAACATCAGATTTGAAATATCAGATTTGGAACATCAGATCTGGAACATAAGATCTGCAACATCAGATTTGGAACATCAGATTTGAAACATCAGATTTGGAACATCAGATTTGGAACATCAGATTTGAAATATCAGATTTGAAATATCAGATTTGGAACATCAGATTTGGAACATCAGATTTGGAACATCAGATTTGGAACATCAGATCTGGAACATCAGATTTGGAACATCAGATTTGAAACATCAGATTTGGAACATCAGATTTGACACATCAGATTTGAAACATCAGATTTGGAACATCAGATTTGGAACATCAGATTTGAAACATCAGATTTGGAACATCAGATTTGAAACATCAGATTTGGAACATCAGATCTGGAACATCAGATCTGCAACATCAGATTTGGAACATCAGATTTGAAACATCAGATTTGGAACATCAGATTTGGAACATCAGATTTGAAACATCAGATTTGGAACATCAGATTTGAAACATCAGATTTGGAACATCAGATTTGCAACATCAGATTTGGAACATCAGATTTGAAACATCAGATTTGGAACATCAGATTTGGAACATCAGATTTGAAACATGACAATTTCTTTAATATGTTATTTTTTTATCCTTAGGGATTTCCGGAAAAAAAATCCGTGTTCGTGTTTGTTTCGCACAAAGCAGCTATTATCAGTGTTCGAAACATCAAGAATAACTCCATGTTCTCCTTTAACCGCAAAATAGGTACTGGCAAGTAGGTTTAAATCTCTCTCTCTCTCTCTCTCTCTCTCTCTCTCTCTCTCTCTCTCTTCTGCCATGTACAAGTCAAATGTTTTAAACAATCTTTAGAAATACTGCCGATTGTGGTCACCGATGTAGACAGTAGAAGCAACTGTAGCAACATCAGCAGTGGCAGCAGCAGGCACTTTACGACCGCAGCAGTAGTAGTAGCAGCAACAACAACAACAGCTGCAGCAAGCACTTTACGACGGCAGCAAGAGCAGCAACACCTACAGCAGGAACTTTACGACCGCAGCAACAGCTGCAGGAGGCACTTCACGACCGCAGCAACAGCTGCAGGAGGCACTTCACGACCGCAGCAACAGCAGGAGCAGCAACAGCTGCAGCAGGCATTTAACGGCCGCAGTAGCAACAACAGCTGCAACAGGCACTTTACGACCGCAGCAGCAGGAGCAGCAACAGCTGCAGCAGGCACTTTACGATCGCAGCAGCAGGAGCAACAACAACTGCAATAGGCACTTTACGACCGCAGCAGCAGGGGCAGCAACAGCTGCAGCAGGCACTTTACGACCGCAACAGCAGGAGCAACAACAGCTGCAACAGGCACTTTACGACCGCAGCAGCAGGAGCAACAACAGCTGCAGAAGGCACTTTACGACCGCAGCAGCAGGAGCAACAACAGCTGCAACAGGCACTTTACGACCGCAGCAGCAAAGCAACAACAGCTGCAACAGGCACTTTACGACCGCAGCAGCAGGAGCAACAACAGCTGCAACAGGCACTTTACGACCGCAGCAGCAGGAGCAACAACAGCTGCAGCAGGCAACACCGCACAGCTGCAGAAGGCACTTTACGACCGCAGCAGCAGGAGCAACAACAGCTAGAAGGCAGACCGCAGCAGAGCAACAACATCTGCTGCAGCAGGAGCAACAACAGCTGCAGCAGGCACTTTACGACCGCAGCAGCAGGAGCAACAACAGCTGCAGAAGGCACTTTACGACCGCAACAGCAGGAGCAACAGCAGTCTTAATGAGCCGCTAGCCAGGTGTTGTGGGCATCATTATACAACTCTCCAGCTCTGTGTTATCTACCTCCCAACACGCTCTCTCTCCTCATAATACTTAACCTTTTTGTCTATCGCTGTGTGTACTCACTTGTACTCAAAACTTGTACTCACCTACCTGGTACAGCGCTTGGACCTGCAACCCGCATGGACCACAGTTCGAGTCTCCGCCCATTCTTCTTTTTTAATCATTGGTTGTCATTTATTACTATTGATCTAGAGTTCACCTCCTATATAAACACACACACACACACACACACACACACACACACACACACACACACACACACACACACACACACACACACACACACACACACACAGCAAGGTTGGACCTTGTATTCACCATGAGTAGTTCGGACATCGAGGGTATCATGTATGAAAGGCCCCTGGGAGCTAGTGATCATGTGGTTCTGTGCTTCGACTACATAGTTGAGCTCCAAGTGGAGAGAGTAGCAGGAATAGGCTGGGAAAAACCAAACTACAAAAGGGGGAACTACTCAGGCATGAGGAACTTCCTTCAAGACATTCAGTGGGAGAGGGAACTGACAGGAAAACCAGTACAAGAAATGATGGACTATGTAGCAACAAAATGCAAGGAGGCAGAGGAGAGGTTTGTTCCCAAGGGAAACAGAAATAATGGGAAGAACAGAACGAGTCCTTGGTTCACCCAAAGGTGTAGGGAGGCAAAAACTAGGTGTAATAGAGAATGGAAAAGGTACAGAAGACAGAGAACTCAGGAAAATAAAGAAATCAGCCGAAGAGCCAGAAACGAATATGCACAGATAAGAAGGGAGGCTCAGAGACAATATGAAAATGACATAGCATCAAAAGTAAAGACTGACCCGAAGCTGTTGTACAGCCACATCAGGAGGAAAACAACAGTCAAGGACCAGGTAATCAGACTGAGGAAGGGTGATGGGGAATTCACAAGAAACGACCGAGAGGTATGTCAGGAGCTCAACACAAGATTTAAAGAGGTATTTACAGTGGAAACCAGTAGGACTCCAAGAAATCAGAACAGGGGGGCACACCAGCAAGTGCTGGATGAGGTACATATAACCAAGGAGGAGGTGAAGAAGCTGCTATGCGAACTTGACACCTCAAAGGCGGTGGGACCAGACAACATCTCTCCATGGGTCCTTAAAGAGGGAGCAGAGATATTGTGTGAGCCATTAACAAAGATCTTCAACACATCATTTGAAACTGGGCAACTCCCTGAGGTATGGAAAATGGCAAATGTAGTCCCAATTTTTAAAAAGGGAGACAGACATGAGGCACTAAACTACAGACCTGTATCTCTAACGTGTATAGTATGCAAGGTCATGGAGAAGATCATCAGGAGGAGAGTGGTGGGGCACCTGGAAAGAAACAAGTGTATAATTGACAACCAGCACGGTTTCAGGGAAGGAAAATCCTGTGTCACAAACCTACTAGAGTTTTATGACAAGGTGACAGAAGTAAGACAAGAGAGAGAGGGGTGGATCGACTGCGTATTTTTGGACTGCAAGAAGGCTTTCGACACAGTTCCTCACAAGAGGTTACTGCAAAAGCTAGAGGACCAGGCACACATAACAGGAAAGGCACTGCAATGGATCAGAGAATATCTGACAGGGAGGAAACAACGAGTCATGGTACGCGACGAGGTGTCAGAGTGGGCGCCTGTGACAAGCGGGGTTCCACAGGGGTCAGTCCTAGGACCTGTGCTGTTCTTGGTATACGTGAACGACATAACGGAAGGGATAGACTCAGAAGTGTCCTTGTTTGCAGACGATGTGAAGTTAATGAGAAGAATCGAATCGGACGAGGATCAGGCAGGACTACAAAGAGATCTGGACAGGCTACAAGCCTGGTCCAGCAACTGGCTCCTAGAATTTAACCCTGCCAAATGCAAAGTCATGAAGATTGGGGAAGGGCAAAGAAGACCGCAGACACAATATAGTTTAGATGGCCAAAGACTGCAAACCTCACTAAAGGAAAAAGATCTGGGGGTGAGTATAACACCGAGCATATCTCCTGAGGCGCACATCAATCAGATAACTGCTGCAGCATACGGGCGCCTGGCAAACCTACGGATAGCGTTC
>NC_091332.1:4573009-4583009 GCF_038502225.1 Cherax quadricarinatus
CACACACACACACACACATACACACACACACAGCTGAGGGTAAAAATATCGTTTAATAACGTTGTTATTTAATAAATTGAAACGCATACTAAAAGCAAGTTAATTTAGCACAATTAAACTCATGGTGAGTGAACTGTGTGAGACGGGTGAACTGAGTGAGCTGAGTGAGCTGAGTGAGCCGGGTAAGTGAGCTGTATGAGATGTGTGAGTGATCTGGATGAGTGAGCTGGGTAAGTGAGCTGTATGAGATGTGTAAGTGAGCTGGATGAGATGTGCAAGTGAGCTGGATGAGTGAGCTGGGTAAGAATACATCAATCACACACACAGACATAAAGATAGCGACTTGACTGCTTTAGCTTGAGGGTAGGTGCAGCAGTTGAAGATGCGACAATAGGTGGGTGGGGCCCATTAGTGGAAGAAGGTCAGTCCTATGATGTGGGCCCATGAGGTCAGGCCCATATTGTGGGCCCATGAGGTCAGGCCCATGAGACCCACCATAAGGGCAAACTTACTTAAACTAGCGGGACCTGCCCACCTTTGACGAAGTCTTCAACTGCTGCACCTCTACTCTGGCTCCAGTATATGATCGAGAGAAAGAGGGAGAGACGACCCAACATTTGTCAAAGGTAGAGAATCAATAGGGAGGAAAATAAGGGAAAAATCAATGAGAAATTCTCAATAAACTAGAATGAGAAACATTCTGTAAGAAATATTGTTGTGAGGTGGACGCTCTGATGAGGGAGAATATTGTTCTCTTATGGTGGAATATTGCTTTCTTAGGGGGAATATTGCTCCCTTATGGGGGAATATTGCTCTCTTATGGGAGAATATTGCTCCCTTATGGGGGAATATTGCTCTCTTATGGAAGAGTATTGCTCCCTTGTGGGAGAATATTGCTCTCTTATGGGAGAATATTGCACCCTTATGGGGGAATATTGCTCCCTCATGGGGGAATATTGCTCGCTATAAAGAGGGGAGGAGGAGATGGAAAAGGGAAGTTGACAGAAGAGGAAGAGGTGAAGAAGGAGGAAGTTGGGGGAAGGGGTAGAGGAGAGGAGGAGGGGAGGGGGAGGGGGAGGGAGAGGGGGAGAGGGAGAGGGAGAGGGAGAGGGAGAGGGAGAGGGAGAGGGAGAGGGAGAGGGAGAGGGGAGGAGAGGGAGAGGGAGAAGGGGAATCACTCTTGGCCGAGTCTGGTCAAAAGCAAGTTGACAGAGAGTGCTCAAAAGAAATTTAATTTTTTCGTCCCGAATTCCGTATAAATTACCATGTTGAAACACGGTGAGTGTCGCCGAGTTTACTCATAAAATATAATTGCTCTCTCCTCCAACACCAACATCAATTTTTTCCCTCATGTCAGAATTTATTATACATTTTTTTTTCTCGAACCACTGAAGTGCATCGTCGAGGAGAACAATTCTGGCAGGACAGCTATTGAATGAATGATGGTGAATATTTTTTTTCTTTTCCTTTAAGACGCTTTCTTCTAGGAAGCTGTGTGGATTTTACAGGTTTAGCTTTTCCCCAATACCGTTACATTTTTCTGAAAGCGAACAACCCGTAAGGGGGTAAGGGGTCAAGAAAAAAGGCTTCTGGAAATGGGAGGTTATTATATTTGATCAGAGGGAAGGAAGGAAGCGTAGATCTCAACTCTGTGGATCAAGAGCCCTTCAAGGCACGGCCCATGAAGGGATCAAAGCTGTGTAAACAAGTGTAAAACAAGAATGTAAATATCACAATGGCTCGTAAACGATTTTTACAGGTTATTGCACTTACTGTAAATATGTACACATTTATTTTTACAGTTGGGCGAGTGTTGTAACGTTGATAAGTGCACTTTTGTAGTGGGTGGTGGGTGGTGGGTGGTGGGTGGTGGGTGGTGGGTGGTGGGTGGTGGGTGGTGGGTGTGGGGTGGTGGGTGTGGGTGGTGGGTGGTGGGTGGTGGGTGTTGGGTGGTGGGTGGTGGGTGGTGGGTGGTGGGTGGTGGGTGGTGGGTGTTGGGTGTTGGGTGGTGGGTGTTGGGTGATGGGTGGTGGGTGTTGGGTGTTGGGTGATGGGTGGTGGGTGGTGGGTGATGGGTGTTGGGTGGTGGGTGATGGATGTTGGGTGGTGGGTGATGGATGTTGGGTGGTGGGTGGTGGGTGATGGGTGGTGGGTGTTGGGTGGTGGGTGGTGGGTGTTGGGTGTTGGGTGGTGGGTGTTGGGTGGTGGGTGTTGGGTGGTGGGTGTTGGGTGTTGGGTGTTGGGTGGTGGGTGTTGGGTGTTGGGTGGTGGGTGATGGGTGGTGGGTGTTGGGTGCTGGGTGTTGGGTGTTGGGTGGTGGATGGTGGGTGATGGGTGGTGGGTGTTGGGTGGTGGGTGGTGGGTGATGGGTGTTGGGTGGTGGGTGATGGATGTTGGGTGGTGGGTGGTGGGTGTTGGGTGTTGGGTGTTGGGTGGTGGGTGGTGGGTGTTGGGTGTTGGGTGGTGGGTGGTGGGTGATGGGTGGTGGGTGTTGGGTGGTGGGTGGTGGGTTATGGGTGTTGGGTGGTGGGTGGTGGGTGGTGGGTGGTGGGTGATGGATGTTGGGTGGTGGGTGTTGGGTGTTGGGTGATGGGTGGTGGGTGTTGGGTGGTGGGTGGTGGGTGGTGGGTGATGGGTGTTGGGTGTTGGGTGGTGGGTGGTGAGTGGTGGGTGGTGGGTGGTGGGTGTTGGGTGGTGGGTGGTGGGTGGTGGGTGGTGGGTGGTGGGTGTTGGGTGGTGGGTGTTGGGTGCTGGGTGCTGGGTGATGGGTGGTGGGTGTTGGGTGGTGGGTGTTGGGTGTTGGGTGTTGGGTGTTGGGTGTTGGGTGTTGGGTGATGGGTGGTGGGTGTTGGGTGTTGGGTGATGGGTGTTGGGTGTTGGGTGTTGGGTAATGGGTGGTGGGTGTTGGGTGATGGGTGGTGGGTGATGGGTGGTGGGTGTTGGGTGGTGGGTGTTGGGTGTTGGGTGTTGGGTGATGGGTGGTGGGTGTTGGGTGATGGGTGTTGGGTGTTGGGTGTTGGGTGATGGGTGGTGGGTGATGGGTGGTGGGTGTTGGGTGTTGGGTAATGGGTGGTGGGTGTTGGGTGGTGGGTGATGGGTGGTGGGTGTTGGGTGGTGGGTGTTGGGTGATGGGTGGTGGGTGATGGGTGGTGGGTGTTGGGTGGTGGGTGTTGGGTGATGGGTGATGGGTGGTGGGTGGTGGGTGTTGGGTGGTGGGTGTTGGGTGTTGGGTGTTGGGTGGTGGGTGTTGGGTGATGGGTGTTGGGTGATGGGTGGTGGGTGGTGGGTGTTGGGTAATGGGTGGTGGGTGTTGGGTGATGGGTGTTGGGTGATGGGTGGTGGGTGTTGGGTGTTGGGTGTTGGGTGGTGGGTGTTGGGTGATGGGTGGTGGGTGTTGGGTGTTGGGTGTTGGGTGGTGGGTGGTGGGTGTTGGGTGATGGGTGTTGGGTGGTGGGTGTTTGGTGTTGGGTGATGGGTGGTGGGTGTTGGGTGTTGGGTGTTGGGTGGTGGGTGTTGGGTGTTGGGTGTTGGGTGTTGGGTGTTGGGTGTTGGGTGGTGGGTGTTGGGTGTTGGGTGTTGGGTGTTGGGTGATGGGTGGTGGGTGTTGGGTGTTGGGTGTTGGGTGATGGGTGGTGGGTGTTGGGTGTTGGGTGTTGGGTAATGGGTGGTGGGTGTTGGGTGTTGGGTGTTTGGTGATGGGTGGTGGGTATTGGGTGGTGGGTGTTGGGTATTGGGTGATGGGTGGTGGGTGTTGGGTGATGGGTGGTGGGTGTTGGGTGTTGGGTAATGGGTGGTGGGTGTTGGGTGTTGGGTGTTTGGTGATGGGTGTTGGGTGTTGGGTGTTTGGTGATGGGTGGTGGGTGTTGGGTGGCCCCACCCTGCGCGGACCACAGTCACCTGCCTGTCTCTCTCACACACACACGACCAGCGAAAAGGCTGGGCCAGGACTTGTGAATCAACTCCTGCAACCACACACACACACACACACACACACACACACACACACACACACACACACACACACACACACACACACACACACACACACACACACACACACATACATACAAACACACACACACACACACACACACACACACACACACACACACACACACACACACACACACACACACACACACACACACACACACACACACACACACACACATACACACACACACACACACACACACACACACACACAAACCACGGCTGAAACAATGTACAACTAGTGAAAAAAAGGCATACTTGAGTATAGGCAACGTTTCGCCCTCTGTAGAGCTCTATCTCATCATTTCTTGATAAAGTTCTGCCAGGAGCTGTGACTCGACCCCTGCAACCACAAATAGGTGAGTACACACACACACACACACACACACACACACACACACACACACACACACACACACACACACACACACACACACACACACACACACACACACACACACACACACACACACACACACACACACACACACACACACACACACACACACACACGTATAGTATGCAAAATCATGGAGAAGATTATCAGGAGAAGAGTGGTGGAACACCTAGAAAGGAACGATCTCATCAACAGCAGCCAACATGGTTTCAGGGACGGGAAATCCTGTGTCACAAACCTACTGGAGTTCTATGACATGGTGACAGCAGTAAAACAAGAGAGAGAGGGGTGGGTGGATTGCATTTTCTTGGACTGCAAGAAGGCGTTTGACACAGTTCCACACAAGAGATTGGTGCAAAAACTGGAGGACCAAGCAGGGATAACAGGGAAGCCACTACAATGGATCAGGGAATACTTGTTAGGAAGACAGCAGCGAGTCATGGTACGTGGCGAGGTGTCAGAATGGGCACCTGTGACCAGCGAGGTCCCACAGGGGTCAGTCCTAGGACCAGTGCTGTTTCTGGTATTTGTGAACGACATGACGGAAGGAATAGACTCTGAGGTGTCCCTGTTTGCAGATGACGTGAAGTTGATGAGAAGAATTCACTCGATCGAAGACCAGGCAGAACTACAAAGGGATCTGGACAGGCTGCAGACCTGGTCCAGCAATTGGCTCCTGGAGTTCAATCCCACCAAGTGCAAAGTCATGTAGATTGGGGAAGGGCAAAGAAGACCGCAGACGGAGTACAGTCTAGGGGGCCAGAGACTACAAACCTCACTCAAGGAAAAAGATCATGGGGTGAGTATAACACCAGGCACATCTCCTGAAGCGCACATCAACCAAATAACTGCTGCAGCATATGGGCGCCTAGCAAACCTCAGAACAGCATTCCGACATCTTAATAAGGAATCATTCAGGACCCTGTACACCGTGTACGTTAGGCCCATATTGGAGTATGCGGCACCAGTTTGGAACCCACACCTAGCCAAGCACGTGAAGAAACTAGAGAAAGTGCAAAGGTTTGCAACAAGACTAGTCCCAGAGCTAAGAGGTATGTCCTACGAGGAGGGGTTAAGGAAAATCAACCTGACGACACTGGAGGACAGGAGAGATAGGGGGGACATGATAACGACATACAAAATACTGAGAGGAATTGACAAGGTGGACAAAGACAGGATGTTCCAGAGATTGGACACAGCAACACGGGGACACAGTTGGAAGTTGAAGACACAGATGAATCACAGGGATGTTAGGAAGTATTTCTTCAGCCACAGAGTAGTCAGTAAGTGGAATAGTTTGGGAAGCGATGTAGTGGAGGCAGGATCCATACATAGCTTTAAGCAGAGGTATGATAAAGCTCACGGCTCAGGGAGAGTGACCTAGTAGCGATCAGTGAAGAGGCGGGGCCAGGAGCTCGGACTCGACCCCCGCAACCTCAACTAGGTGAGTACACACACACACACACACACACACACAGACACACACACACACACACAAACCACGGCTGAAACAATGTACAACTAGTGAAAAAAAGGCATACTTGAGTATAGGCAACGTTTCGCCCTCTGTAGAGCTCTATCACATCATTTCTTGATAAAGTTCTACACGGGGGAACACGCTAACCCAACAGCTCACTCGGAAACCCACGTCTCGCCACTCCCAGTGCGGTCACTACCACTTCACCATCAACAGCTAACCTCAAGCGACGACGTTTCAGTCCACCCCGTTCCCTTAGGCCGAAACATCAACATTATCACACGGAAGGGGGAGCAAGTCTGATATGTTCCTCCCCCCCTGTTATATTCCCCTGGGTTACAGCATACCACTTGTCCTCCGTAGTATATCTCGTCCCAGCCATAAAAAGAGCATTTATGTTCTTCCCAATAACCCGATTCTAGACTTATGTATCAGTAATATGGATCAGTAACGTGTAGTAACAGCCTGCTTTAATAATACGTCTCCATGGGATGCTTTATTAACGCTGTTTTTATTGATATGTTTCAATGATATGCTGCTGCCGTGTTTTATTAACGTGGGAGAATAATATTTTTGAGTATTATGTTGGATGGGAGTGATGGCGATATATAGCGTATGCTTTTATTGTGGGGGATATATAGAGCGTTTTGCTCTGTGTATAGAGGCTTGATAAAGCTCTGTCCTGAGCGAAACGTTCTGATTAATGAAGTGAAACGTTGCTTTATCCAATACCCTTGTTTATTCAAAGCGTTTTGTACATAATATATCTCGTATGCTAGTAATATATCAGACTCATTCCACAGGAGTATATCGCAGCTTAACTAACACGTTATGAATTTATAAAGATTACCTTGTATTACAACGTCAGCAAGATTACGTTGTATTACGAATACAATAAGACTACGTTGAACTACGAATTCGGTAAGAATAGTTTGTCTTGTTTTCACAGCTCGTTAACTGTGGCTCATTTCTAATCTACTCGTTTTGTTCAGTTTCTTTCGTTTCATTTCACGAAACACCGGTTTAGAAATGGGGAGGTTCCTGTCGGAGATGAAAAATGAAAGATAAAGAAGGGTGAACTGCAGCTTCCAAGGCTGGAAGGCAGTGGTTGACACGGTAACACATGATTGGACACTCATATACCTTTGATGAGTTTCGAGAGTTATCCCCTGCATGCACCTCGGCGAGGATACACACACACACACACACACACATACACACACACACACACACACACACACACACACACACACAGACACACACACACACACACACACACACACACACACACACACACACACACACACACACACACACACACACACACACACACACACACACACACCAGGAGCCCTCGGAATGTTAATACCTGACTGCGTAATTTTTTTTCCAGGCCTAGTGTAGAACTCCCTGTTATGTGGGCCGCCCAGCCCGACCCACGGCCGTGGGCGGGCGGCGAGCGTCCAGATAGGAAGTGGGCGGTGGGTGGGTGGGTGGTTGTGTTTGGATACAGCTTTCCAGTAATTAACAAATTGCAATTAACCTGCTTGTTATGTACCTAGAAGCAAGGGCAAAGAGGAGAGGGAGAGAAAGAGAGAGAGAGAGGAAGAGGGAAATGGGAGTAGGGGGAAGTAAGGGAAGGGAGAATAACGAGAAGGGGGTGTAAGGGAAGGGGGAGTAAGGGGAGGGAGAGTAAGGGGAGGGAGAGTAAAGGGAGGGGGAGTAAGGGGAGGGGGAGTAAGGGGAGGGGAAAGTAACGGGATGGAAAGTAAGGGGAAGAGGGAGTAAGGGGAGGAGGAGCAAGGGGAAGGGGTGTAAGAGGAGGGGGCAAGAGGAAGGAGAAGAGTAGCGGGAGGGGGAAGTAAGGGGAAGAGGAAGGTAAGAGGAAGGGAGAGTAAGAGTAGGGGAGCATGGGGAGGGGGAGTAAGGAAAGGGAAGAGTAGCAGTAGGGGAAGTAAGGAGAGGAGGGAGCAAAGGGAAAGGGAGTACAAAGCCAGGGGAGGAGAGTAAGGGGAAGGGGGAGCAAGAGAAAGGGGAAGCCTGGAGAGGGGAGCAAGGGAGGGGGAGCAAGGGGGAGCAAGGGAGGAGGAGCAAGGGACAGGAAGGGAGGGGAGCAGGGGGGAGGAAGGGAGGGGGAGGAAGGGGAGGAAGGGAGGGGGAGGAAGGGAGGGGGAGCAAGGGAGGGGGAGCAAGGGAGGGGGTGCAAGGGAGGGGGGGAAGGGAGGGGGAGCAAGGGAGGGGGAGCAAGTGAGGGGGAGCAAGGGAGGGGGAGCAAGGGAGGGGGAGGAAGGGAGGGGAGCAAGGGAGGGGGAGCAAGGGAGGGGGAGCAAGGGACAGGAGCAAGGGAGGGGAGCAGGGGAGGGGAAGGAAGGGAGGGGGAGCAAGGGAGGGGGAGCAAGGGAGGGGGAGGAAGGGAGGGGGAGCAAGGGACAGGAAGGGAGGGGAGCAGGGAGGGGGAGCAAGGGAGGGGGAGCAAGGGAGGGGGTGCAAGGGAGGGGGAGGAAGGGAGGGGAGCAGGGGAGGGGGAGGAAGGGAGGGGGAGCAAGGGAGGGGGAGCAAGGGAGGGGGAGCAAGGGAGGGGGAGCAAGGGAGGGGGAGCAAGGGAGGGGGAGCAAGGGAGGGGGAGAAAGGGAGGGGGAGCAAGGGAGGGGGAGCAAGGGAGGGGGAGCAAGGGAGGGGGAGCAAGGGACAGGGGGAGGGAGCAGGGGAGGGGGAGGAAGGGAGGGGGAGCAAGGGTGGGGGAGCAAGGGAGGGGAATCAAGGGAGGGGGAGCAAGGGAGGGGGAGCAAGGGAGGGGGAGCAAGGGAGGGGGAGCAAGGGAGGGGGAGCAAGGAGGGGGAGGAAGGGAGGGGGAGCAAGGGAGGGGGAGCAAGGGAGGGGGAGCAAGGGAGGGGGAGCAAGGGAGGGGGAGGAAGGGAGGGGGAGCAAGGGAGGGGGAGCATGGGTGGGGGAGCAACGGAGGGGGAGCAAGGGTGGGGGAGCAAGGGAGGGGGAGCAAAGGAGGGGGAGCAAGGGAGGGGGAGCAAGGGAGGGGGAGCAAGGGAGGGGGAGCAAGGGAGGGGGAGCAAGGGAGGGGGAGCAAGGGAGGGGGAGCAAGGGAGGGGAGGCACAAGGTACTGTGAACGAAATGTTTCAATAATTAATGGATTATTGTTATATTTGTTGGGAAATTTTTCCGCTCACGAACCTGACAGTTAATTTGTTGGGCGGAAAATGAGAGTTGTTGAGCACCGAGGCTCTAATTAGCACTAGGGGGCTCTACATAACATCAGGTAGCTCTAATTAACACGAGGGGGCTCTACATAACATCAGGTAGCTCTAATTAACACTAGGGGCTCTACATAACATCAAGTAGCTCTAATTAACACCAGGGGGCTCTACATAACACCAGGTAACTCTATATAACACCAGGGGCTCTAAATAATACCCGGTAGCTCTAATTAACACCAGGGGGCTCTAAATAATACCAGGAAGCTCTAATTAACCCCAGGGAGCGCTACATAATACCAGGGGGCTGTACATAACACGAGAGGGCTCTACATAACACCAGGTAACTCTATATAACACCAGGGGCTCTAAATAATACCCGGTAGCTCTAATTAACCCCAAGAGGCTCTACATAACACCATGGATCTCTAACCCAGAGGGCTCTACATAACACCAGGGGGCTCTACTTAACACCAGGGAGCTCTAATTAACCCCAAGGGGATCTAAGTAACCCCAAGGGGCTCTACATAACCCCAGAGAGTTCTAATTAACCCCAGGGGGATGTACTTAACCCCAAGGGGCTCTACATAACCCCAGGGAGAACCAATCAATACAGGAGGCTCTAATTAACCAGAGCTCCAATTAACCAAACATGGCTCAAAGGACTCTAATTAACCCAAGACGATCGCAAGGGGCCTCTAAATCACTTTATATAAGGCAACAGGGCTCCTTTTATCCCTATGGTGCTCTAGGCAAACGGAGCCCTAATCCAGCTGGGCTTTAACTAAGCGTGCACCGCTAATTAACCTAGGAGGGCTCTATTAACCCCAAAATAACGCTCAGTTCACCATTTGGGCTCTAACCATAGTGTTCTAATTAACCAAAGCGTGACGCTCTAAAACCTGCGGGAAGGTATAGAGCTTTAA
>NC_091332.1:4590509-4608009 GCF_038502225.1 Cherax quadricarinatus
AAGATCATCAGGAGGAGAGTGGTGGGGCACCTGGAAAGAAACAAGTGTATAATTGACAACCAGCACGGTTTCAGGGAAGGAAAATCCTGTGTCACAAACCTACTAGAGTTTTATGACAAGGTGACAGAAGTAAGACAAGAGAGAGAGGGGTGGATCGACTGCGTATTTTTGGACTGCAAGAAGGCTTTCGACACAGTTCCTCACAAGAGGTTACTGCAAAAGCTAGAGGACCAGGCACACATAACAGGAAAGGCACTGCAATGGATCAGAGAATATCTGACAGGGAGGAAACAACGAGTCATGGTACGCGACGAGGTGTCAGAGTGGGCGCCTGTGACAAGCGGGGTTCCACAGGGGTCAGTCCTAGGACCTGTGCTGTTCTTGGTATACGTGAACGACATAACGGAAGGGATAGACTCAGAAGTGTCCTTGTTTGCAGACGATGTGAAGTTAATGAGAAGAATCGAATCGGACGAGGATCAGGCAGGACTACAAAGAGATCTGGACAGGCTACAAGCCTGGTCCAGCAACTGGCTCCTAGAATTTAACCCTGCCAAATGCAAAGTCATGAAGATTGGGGAAGGGCAAAGAAGACCGCAGACACAATATAGTTTAGATGGCCAAAGACTGCAAACCTCACTAAAGGAAAAAGATCTGGGGGTGAGTATAACACCGAGCATATCTCCTGAGGCGCACATCAATCAGATAACTGCTGCAGCATACGGGCGCCTGGCAAACCTACGGATAGCGTTCCGATACCTCAGTAAGGATTCGTTTAAGACTCTGTACACCATCTACGTCAGGCCCATACTGGAGTATGCAGCACCAGTTTGGAATCCACACCTAGTCAAGCACGTCAAGAAATTAGAGAAAGTGCAAAGGTTTGCAACAAGACTAGTCCCAGAGCTACGGGGATTGTCCTATGAAGAAAGGTTGAGGGAAATCGGCCTGACGACACTGGAGGCCAGGAGGGTCAGGGGAGACATGATAACGACATATAAAATACTGCGCGGAATAGACGAGGTGGACAAAGACGGGATGTTCCAGAGATGGGACACAGACACAAGAGGTCACAATTGGAAGTTGAAGACTCAGATGAATCAAAGGGATGTTAGGAAGTATTTCTTCAGTCATAGAGTAGTCAGGCCATGGAATAGCCTAGAAAGTGATGTGGTGGAGGCAGGAACCATACATAGTTTTAAGGCGAGGTATGATAGAGCTCATGGGGCAGGGAGAGAGAGGACCTAGTAGCAATCAGCGAAGAGGCGGGGCCAGGAGCTGTGACTCGACCCCTGCAACCACAAATAGGTGAGTACAAATAGGTGAGTACATACACACACACACATACACACATACACATACACACACACACACACACACACACACACACACACACACACACACACACACACACACACACACACACACACACACACACACACATCGAAGACCAGGCAGAACTACAAAGGGATCTGGACAGGCTGCAGACCTGGTCCAGCAATTGGCTCCTGGAGTTCAATCCCACCAAGTGCAAAGTCATGAAGATTGGGGAAGGGCAAAGAAGGCCGCAGACGGAGTACAGTCTAGGGGGTCAGAGACTACAAACCTCACTCAAGGAAAAAGATCTTGGGGTGAGTATAACACCAGGCACATCTCCTGAAGCGCACATCAATCAAATAACTGCTGCAACATATTGGCGCCTAGCAAACCTCAGAACAGCATTCCGACATCTTAATAAGGAATCATTCAGGACCCTGTACACCGTGTACGTTAGAACCATATTGGAGTATGCGGCACCAGTTTGGAACCCACACCTAGCCAAGCACGTGAAGAAACTAGAGAAAGTGCAAAGGTTTGCAACAAGACTAGTCCCAGAGCTAAGAGGTATGTCCTACGAGGAGAGGTTAAGGGAAATCAACCTGACGACACTGGAGGACAGGAGAGATAGGGGGGACATGATAACGACATACAAAATACTGAGAGGAATTGACAAGGTGGACAAAGACAGGATGTTCCAGAGATTGGACACAGTAACAAGGGGACACAGTTGGAAGCTGAAGACACAGATGAATCACAGGGATGTTAGGAAGTATTTCTTCAGCCACAGAGTAGTAAGTAAGTGGAATAGTTTGGGAAGCGATGTAGTGGAGGCAGGATCCATACATAGCTTTAAGCAGAGGTATGATAAAGCTCACGGCTCAGGGAGAGTGACCTAGTAGCGATCAGTGAAGAGGCGGGGCCAGGAGCTCGGACTCGACCCCCGCAACCTCAACTAGGTGAGTACAACTAGGTGAGTACACACGCACACACACACACACACACACGAACAAGGGGACACAACTGGAAGATAATAACCCAGATGAGTCACAGGAATGTTGGGAAGTATTTCTTCAGCCTTAGAGAGTTGTCAGTAAGTGGAACAAACTGAAGAGTGATGTAGTGGAGTCAGGATCCATACACAGCTTTAAGATGAAGCACGATAAAGCTCATGGAGCAGGGAGAGAGAAATTAGACCTATTAGCAACTGGTGAAGAGGCGGGGTCAGGAGCTATGAATCGACCCCTGCAACCACAGATAGGTGAGTAAAGACACATACTGTGGTGATGCTGGTAGGGAGGATCCAGACCCTCATAGTGAAAATATGCCATGGCAACTGTTAGAGATACACTACCCGTCCTTCCCTTCTCTCCACTCCAAATCCTCACCTCCCCACCAGTCACCCACTTCCTACCCTCCCCCGTCCTCCCCAGAACAGCAAGCGGCCGCAGCGTATATCTGCCTCACACAAAGCTATGTATATTACCCAGGCGCAGTCCCTCGAATGAAATTCACTCTTCCCCCATGCAGTGCATCAACATTTTAGGATAGCCGGAAATTAACCAGACAAGCGGTCAAATTAAGCCTCTACGCCACACTCTTAGCGTTTCAGCCCGGAACTGTGACCTAATTATCCTCTCTCGGTCTGTTTGGTCTCTCAGTATCTCAGTCCATCGGTCAACTAGTGCGTTAGTCTACTAACCAGTTGGTCCGTCAACCCGTCGGCCCTTCCCCATAATACATACATATATATATATCTATATATATATATATATATATATATATATATATATATATATATATATATATATATATAAGGGATTGAACACGTCGACTCAAGGCTGAGGGACTGATTACCTCATTCTCCTCCTGTTCTTCAAGTTTCTCCTACGTATGGACTGATGAAGCCACTGTGTGGCGAAACGTTTCCTCAATAAAGATACCCAAGAGTTGCACATGTGTCTAATTTATCAACATATAGGGAGGTACCACCTCTACAACTGTCATGGGGACCCTCATCCTCAGAGAAAAGAATAAACTTGCTTCAGGTAAAACTCAATATAATTATATATTTCCTATATCTTATATTTAAGTTATGCGCTATTTCCATTATCTGTTTTGCACCTCTCTAGCAGCATGACGGTAATGGCTCCGGCTCAATATCTTTAAGAGATAATTACAAAAATCATTTCAAAATTAGTTACTGCTTCTCATATTGCATTATCATAAATTGTGTGAAGATTCAGGTGTATAACTCACTTGCAGCAGCTAATGCATTTAATTGTGTTTATTAGTTATTGGGGTGTTTTTTACCTTTTGATTTGTCTCTGAAAATTCTGAAAATTTACAGTATTTATGAGAGTGCAATGTTACAGGTACGTACTAATTTTGGTGCAATTTCGTAATAGCATTCTGGAGATATTGACCAGAGTTCGGGAGAGGTGGTAGGTGGGTAGGCAGCAGCAGCCAGCCAGGGAGGTACTAACCTTCTGTTATAATTCAGAAATATCAGTCTGTCAGGTGTTTTGCACTCTGGCAGGATTACTGATCCTTACTGCTTCACCAGCATGTAAAATGGGAGGTTAATATTACTGTATCCCTGCATTTACGACACACTTATCTTTATTTCTCAACTCTTGTATTTTCTTCATCATTTAGAAGACGTGTTCTGAGACCGGCCTTTTGAGAGATGATCTACAATATTACTAGCAGATATAATATATGTATATGTACATATCGTAAGAGGTGACTAAAATGCCGGGAGCAAGGGGCTACTAACCCCTTCTCCTGTATACATTACTAAAGTTAAAAAGAGAAACTTTCGTTTTTCTTTTTAGGTCACCCTGCCTCGGTGGGATACGGTCGGTTTGTTGAAAGAATATATATATATATATATATATATATATATATATATATATATATATATATATATATATATATATATATATATATATATATATATATATATATATATATATATATATATATATATATATATATATATATATATATATATATATATATATATATATATATATATATATATATATATATATATATATATATATATATGTCGTGCTGAATAAGTAAAACTTGCGATTTTGGCTTAAATAGCAACGCACTTCTTGCCGAACAATAATTTCGCAAAATCATTCTGAATCTAACGAAAAACAATATTTCATTGTGCCTGTTTGTTATTAAATTATTGTAAACTTATATAAAATATATTTAGTTCGATTAGGCGAAATTAAATTGTGCTGGTTATAATAAGGTTAGATAAGTTTCCTAAAGTTCTTTTGGTACAAAATCATTAATTTTTATATTACATAAATGAAAAAAAAATGTATCTTTAAATGTATAAGAGAAAATTTTAGAAAGGACTTAATTTTAAATGAGTTCTTGCTAATTGACCAGTTTTACCTATTCGACACATTATATATATATATACATATATATATATATATATATATATATATATATATATATATATATATATATATATATATATATATATATATATATAGAGAGAGAGAGAGAGAGAGAGAGAGAGAGAGAGAGATACAGACAGATAGTCCTAACACATTTTTTCATCAGTCTTGAGACCATCAGGAACCAATAAGAGTAGTCCATCTTGGCACCTACCATGGCCCGTGCCCAGACAAACTTTGCACTTTACTGTGTGTGGGTGGTGGCGGTGGTAGGGGATACAGGAGGTGGAGGAGGTATTCAAATATCAGAGACCTGAGACGTGGGCACTGTGCTCCCTCCCAGCCTCCCAGCGTGGCCCACGGCCGCTGCAGGTGCCGACCCAAGTAAAGCTTGTTAGGGGTAGTTAAGGCAGGTCTGGTGGAGCCGGCGAGGTAGTTGCCGCGAGTTTTAATGGACGTGAGGTGGAGTGGGCGCTGCCTGAGTGGTTATACTATCTCTCTTTCTTCCTGACTCTCACTCGCTCTTAACTTTAGACCAGTGTCAAGTGCTTTACATGCGACATGTGTGGCGGGTCTTTAGCGAGAACAGAGGTGTGAGGATAACATTAAAGTGAACAATGTACGTTCTAGAGTGTTGGAAATTCAATATAATTGTTATCAGTCAATGCTCGGCAATTAGTAATGGGTTTATTTACCAATTACTACAAGGAATTGGAGGTACCTTCCCCAGCGTACTGGCGTACACCGTCTACACTGCAGTGTACACAACGAATATCATGTTACCTCCTGCATACTTAACAAGTGAGCTAATATGAAGCTGCCCTGATTCTGCACAATAGTGTTTAAAGTGCTGTGGCAAGCGGACTCTAGGTATCTCTGTCTCCTCCTTGGACACCTGTACACCGTTATGATGCGTTGAGAACACTGTTATGGTGGGTTGAGAACACTGTTATGGTGGGTTGAGAACGCTGTATGATGCGTTGAGAACACTGTTATGGTGGGTTGAGAACACTGTTATGGTGGGTTGAGAACACTGTTATGGTGGGTTGAGAACACTGTTATGGTGGGTTGAGAACACTGTTATGGTGGGTTGAGAACACTGTTATGGTGGGTTGAGAACGCTGTATGATGCGTTGAGAACACTGTTATGATGGGTTGAGAACACTTATGGTGGGTTGAGAACACTTATAGTGGGTTAACACCTATGGTGGGTTAAGAACACTTATGGCGGGTTGAGAACACTTACGGTGGGTTAGGAACACTGCTGGGTTAAGAACACTGTTATGGTGGGTTGATGACACATACTGCTGTTCTCCCCCCCCCCATGTATCAGTCTTCCCCATGATGTTTACCCATTTTTCTCTCTCCTCATTGTTATATTTATCTTACAACCTTCATGCATTTCAAGAGTGAAGGACTGGTGAAGGGCTCTTGATTCATGGAACTGGAGTTTTTCTTCTTACGTTTGATATTGATTACCTTCCACTCCTCAGGCGTTATATAACCGCTACGGGCTTAACGCTTCCCTGTGATTATACTACTACCACTACTACTACTACTACTATTACCACCACCACCACTACCTACTATTACTCCTACTAATAATAATCGAACTGCTACTAGTACCTACTGCTACTAATAGTACTACTACTAGTAGCATTACTATTATTACTAATACTAGTATTACTCCTACTAGTATTACTATTATTACTACTACTAGTATTACTATTACTACTACTAGTATTACTATTATTACTACTACTAGTATTACTATTACTCCTACTAGTATTACTATTATTACTATTACTAGTATTACTATTACTACTACTAGTATTACTACTATTACTACTAGTTACTATTATTACTCCTACTAATATTACTATTATTACTACTACTAGTATTACTATTATTACTCCTACTAATATTACTATTATTACTACTACTAGTATTACTATTATTACTCCTACTAATATTACTATTATTACTACTAGTAGTATTACTACTAGTATTACTATTATTACTACTAGTAGTATTACTACTAGTATTACTATTATTACTACTAGTATTACTATTATTACTAGTATTACTACTAGTATTACTAATGTTACTACTAGTATTACTAGTATTACTACTATTATTACTATTATTACTACTACTAGTATTACTACTACTACTAGTATTATTACTACTACTACTAGTATTATTACTACTACTAGTATTATTACTACTACTACTAGTATTACTACTACTACTAGTATTATTACTACTACTACTAGTATTATTACTACTACTAGTATTACTACTACTAGTATTATTACTATTACTACTAGTATTACTACTACTAGTAGTAGTATTACTATTGCTACTACTAGTATTATTACTATTACTACTAGTATTATTACTATTACTACTAGTATTACTACTACTACTACTACTAGTATTATTACTATTACTACTAGTATTACTATTATTACTACTACTACTAGTATTACTACTACTACTAGTATTATTACTACTACTAGTATTACTACTACTACTACTAGTATTATTACTACTACTACTAGTATTACTACTACTACTAGTATTATTACTACTACTACTAGTATTATTAATACTACTACTAGTATTATTATTACTACTACTAGTATTACTACTACTACTACTAGTATTACTACTACTACTACTAGTATTACTACTACTACTACTAGTAGTATTACTACTACTACTACTACTACTAGTATTACTACTACTACTACTAGTATTACTACTACTACTACTACTACTACTACTAGTATTACTACTACTACTACTACTAGTATTACTACTACTACTACTACTACTACTAGTATTACTACTACTACTAGTATTACTACTACTACTACTAGTATTACTACTACTACTACTAGTATTACTACTACTACTACTAGTATTACTACTACTACTACTACTACTACTACTAGTATTACTACTACTACTACTAGTATTACTACTACTACTACTAGTATTACTACTACTACTAGTATTACTACTACTACTAGTATTATTACTACTACTACTAGTATTACTACTACTACTAGTATTACTACTACTACTACTAGTATTACTACTACTACTACTAGTATTATTACTACTACTACTAGTATTACTACTACTACTAGTATTACTACTACTACTAGTAGTATTACTACTACTACTACTACTACTACTAGTATTACTACTACTACTACTAGTATTACTACTACTACTAGTATTACTACTACTACTAGTATTACTACTACTACTAGTATTACTACTACTACTACTAGTATTACTACTACTACTAGTATTACTACTACTACTACTAGTATTACTACTACTACTAGTATTACTACTACTACTAGTATTACTACTACTACTACTAGTATTACTACTACTACTACTAGTATTACTACTACTACTACTAGTATTATTACTACTACTACTAGTATTATTACTACTACTACTAGTATTACTACTACTACTAGTATTACTACTACTACTAGTATTACTACTACTACTACTAGTATTACTACTACTACTACTAGTAGTATTACTACTACTACTAGTATTACTACTACTACTACTAGTATTACTACTACTACTACTAGTATTACTACTACTACTACTAGTATTACTACTACTACTAGTATTACTACTACTACTACTAGTATTACTACTACTACTAGTATTACTACTACTACTAGTATTACTACTACTACTACTAGTATTACTACTACTACTACTAGTATTACTACTACTACTACTAGTAGTATTACTACTACTACTAGTATTACTACTACTACTACTAGTATTACTACTACTACTACTAGTATTACTACTACTACTACTAGTATTACTACTACTACTACTAGTAGTATTACTACTACTACTAGTATTACTACTACTACTACTAGTATTACTACTACTACTAGTATTACTACTACTACTAGTATTACTACTACTACTACTAGTATTACTACTACTACTACTAGTATTACTACTACTACTACTAGTATTACTACTACTACTACTAGTATTATTACTACTACTACTAGTATTACTACTACTACTAGTATTACTACTACTACTAGTATTACTACTACTACTACTAGTATTACTACTACTACTACTAGTAGTATTACTACTACTACTAGTATTACTACTACTACTACTAGTATTACTACTACTACTACTAGTATTATTACTACTACTACTAGTATTACTACTACTAATAATAATTCTTCTAATAATAGTATGGTCAACGACAGTCAACGATTTCAAAGAGAAATATGATTTCCAACAGTTCCTTACGCCTAGAGTAACACTAAACCCGTTTGGAGCCGTTTATTACCGTTTAACAGAGGCGTTCGCCGCGCCGTTTGCCGCACTGGGGGGGGGGGGCGCGGCGGGGGGAGACATTCCCCATCCATTGCATTTATTGTGTGTTTTTTTCACGGTGTGATTTTTTTTAACCCTATTTATTGTTTACGGAAATGTTGCAGCTGTGTCAAAGCAGTCCGTCATGCACGGACTAATTGTACCACACACAATAAACGTCATGCACGCTGCCGTAGGGATGGATTGTTATGGGCGCTCTTTTTTTACGCCTCTCTGCGTCTCTCTTTCTCTAAAAACGGGAAAAAATTAAAAAAAAAAAATAGGTATAAACCGAGTCATGTGTTCTTGTGTTAATTATTTGTAAGCGATGAGGTGGTGAGGCGAGGGTGACTGTGTGTGCAGTTTACGGTGTGACTCTTCGCCAGGGGCTGGTGTGACTCTTCGTCAGGGGCTGGTGTGACTCTTCGTCAGGGGCTGGTGTGACTCTTCGTCAGGGACTGGTGTGGCTCTTCGTCAGGGACTGGTGTGGCTCTTCGTCAGGGACTGGTGTGGCTCTTCGCCAGGGGCTGGTGTGACTCTTCGTCAGGGGCTGGTGTGACTCTTCGTCAGGGACTGGTGTGACTCTTCGCCAGGGACTGGTGTGACTCTTCGTCAGGGGCTGGTGTGACTCTTCGTCAGGGACAGGTGTGACTCTTCGTCAGGGACTGGTGTGACTCTTCGTCAGAGACTGGTGTGACTCTTCGTCAGAGACTGGTGTGACTCTTCGTCAGGGGCTGGTGTGACTCTTCGTCAGGGACTGGTGTGACTCTTCGTCAGGGACTGGTGTGACTCTTCGTCAGAGACTGGTGTGACTCTTCGCCAGGGACTGGTGTAACTCTTCGTCAGAGACTGGTGTGACTCTTCGTCAGGGTCTGGTGTGACTCTTCGTCAGGGACTGGTGTGACTCTTCGCCAGGGACTGGTGTGACTCTTCGCCAGGGACTGGTGTGACTCTTCGTCAGGGACTGGTGTGACTCTTCGTCAGGGACTGGTGTGGCTCTTCGACAGGGGCTGGTGTGGCTCTTCGCCAGGGACTGGTGTGGCTCTTCGACAGGGACTGGTGTGGCTCTTCGTCAGAGACTAGTGTGGCTCTTCGACAGGGACTGGTGTGACTCTTCGACAGGGACTAGTGTGGCTCTTCGTCAGGGACTGGTGTGGCTCTTCGTCAGGGACTAGTGTGGCTCTTCGTCAGGGACTGGTGTGGCTCTTCGCCAGGGACTGGTGTGGCTCTTCGTCAGGGACTAGTGTGGCTCTTCGCTAGGGACTGGTGTGGCTCTTCGACAGGGACTGGTGTGACTCTTCGTCAGGGACTGGTGTGGCTCTTCGCCAGGGACTGGTGTGGCTCTTCGCCAGGGACTGGTGTGGCTCTTCGACAGGGGCTGGTGTGGCTCTTCGTCAGGGACTAGTGTGGCTCTTCGCCAGGGGCTGGTGTGACTCTTCACTAGGAGCTGGTGTGGCTCTTCGCCAGGGACTGGTGTGGCTCTTCGCCAGGGACTGGTGTGGCTCTTCGCCAGGGACTGGTGTGGCTCTTCGACAGGGGCTGGTGTGGCTCTTCGTCTGGGACTAGTGTGGCTCTTCGCCAGGGGCTGGTGTGGCTCTTCACTAGGAGCTGGTGTGGCTCTTCGCCAGGGACTGGTGTGGCTCTTCGCCAGGGACTGGTATGGATCTTCGCCATGGACTGGTGTGACTCTTCGACAGGGGCTGGTGTGGCTCTTCGCCAGGGACTGGTGTGGCTCTTCGACAGGGACTGGTGTGGCTCTTCGCCAGGGACTGGTGTGGCTCTTCGCCAGGGACTGGTGTGGCTCTTCGACAGGGGCTGGTGTGACTCTTCGCCAGGGACTGGTGTGGCTCTTCGACAGGGGCTGGTGTGGCTCTTCGTCAGGGGCTGGTGTGACTCTTCGTCAGGGGCTGGTGTGGCTCTTCGCCAGGGACTGGTGTGACTCTTGCCAGGGGCTAGTGTGGCTCTTCGCCAGGGACTGGTGTGACTTCGCCAGGGGCTGGTGTGGCTCTTCACCAGAGGCTGGTGTGGCTCTTCGCCAGGGACTGGTGTGTGGCTCTTCACCAGATGCTGGTGTGGCTCTTCGCCAGGGACTGGTGTGTGGCTCTTCGTCAGCTACTGGTGTGGCTCTTCGCCAGGGGCTGGTGTGGCTCTTCACTAGGAGCTGGTGTGGCTCTTCGCCAGGGACTGGTGTGGCTCTTCGCCAGGGACTGGTGTGGCTCTTCGCCAGGGACTGGTGTGGTTCTTCGCCAGGGGCTGGTGTGGCTCTTCGTCAGGGACTAGTGTGGCTCTTCGCCAGGGGCTGGTGTACTGTGGTGTTTCCCTCCTTTTCCACCTACTATTTGGCCCTCTCACTCCTGTGTTTCTGCTGATACTTTGCTTGCCACTGTTGACATGATGTCAGTACTGTATCAGCGATCCTGAGTCAGTAAATAAGTGAGTAAGTTTATTCAGGTATACACAAATACAGTTACATAGATTGTCATACATAGCAGCATATGTGTAGAGAACCTGGGATAACCCAAAAAAGTCAGAGTGACTTATTTCCATTGTCACCTTTTGAACAAGGTGATTCCCGATGTTTTCGCTGCTAGTCACAGTAGGTCGTTAGGTGAGCCTGTAGTTGGCAGTCCATCAATCCTTGTTCGTTAAGCTCGTGCGGATTACCCTCAACGAATGAGGATAGGAAGAGGAGGCTGTGTGGTTTGTCCTTAGTACTCGAAGAGTAGTGGTAGGAGGAGGAGGAGAAGAAGCAGGTGAAACAACTGCAGCAGGAGGAGCAGCAGAAGCAGGAAGATCAACAGCAGCAGCAGCAGACTACCTCAGGGTGGCTACCCTTAGTTGACTTTCCCTAGGGTGACCTTTCCCCGGGGTAACCTTTCCCCAGGCTAACCTTTCATACCCCCCTTGCTTCCTCTCCCTCCTCTAGGAAGCCTCGGGTCTCTTAATAATCTTGAGGGATATCGGTGAGTACAGTTCAGAAGTGTTTCTCACGATCAGAGGACGGAGTATCGAGCCTCCACCACTCCTGGCGCTAAATGGCAAAACGTTTTGATTTTGAACTTAGGCTAGGTAAGGTCTGTCAGGGCACAGGACAAGTGTTTCCTGACGAGGGTATAAGTCATATCATGACCCACAGCTAGAGCTCTATAGTGCTTATAATAAGTGTGTTCAATACGTATCGTTGCATATCGAAGAAAAAAACAATAATTTTAGGCCAGTAGGCCTGTTGCAGTGTTTCTTCTTTCTTATGTTCTAGTAATTATTGACAGCAATAAAATCTGGGGTAACTTTCACATGTTTAGACAACTTTAGTTTGGTCTCTAAATTGTCCATAATGACCAAGTGTAAATATTCCGATACTTCGCTTCAATAAACTTCGATCACGATACAAGTTACTAAACACATTTACTTTAAAATGCATTTCCATGTCGTTTTATTATGTACTTCATGATGTTGTTGGGGAATATTATGTTGCCTCTTTATTAATAAGGAGGTTAAAACTGTTTAGTTCAGTTTGCCTTGGCTGTGATTAATAAAAAAGGGGAGCCTTTTGTTTACCATTCTCTCCGTGACTTTTCATAGGCAGTCAATACAACAGGAAGAAAAAGAAAATGGTTCCTTTATTTCCAGGTCATTTTAGAGAAATATTTATGAATTGACCACTTGGCTGCAGATGCCACATAATTTTGGGTGGGCAACAGAAGCTAGCACGTGTTTCCCACAGCCTGGTACAGCAGCAGCAGCTACAAGTATGGTCCAAGATGGTTGGTAGGTAAGACACATGGGCTACAGTTAGGCAACTTTATTCCGAAACGTTTCGCCTACACAGCAGGCTTCTTCAGCTGAGTACAAAAGTAGGCAAGAGCAGTAGAGGTGTGAAGACGATGTAATCAGTCCATCGCCCTTGTAGTCGGAGATTTGAGGTTGTCAGTCCCTCAGCCTGGAGAAGAGTTCTGTTTCATAGTCTGAAACAATCAGAATGAACAAGCGACAGTATGGAGACTTATATACTGTCGGAAGGAGAATGAAGCCACTTAGAGGTCACGTCCCTCTTACATCTAACAATTCTCACTTGAAAACGTTGTCCATGGTGTTTTCTCTTCTGTACCAAGATACCCTTGTGTTGCAGTGTCTGACTGAGTGAAGAAGCCTACTGTGTTGGCGAAACTTTTCGGGATAAAGATACCTAACTGTTGCCTATGTGTCTTACCTACTAACCTGTCGGTATGGTATACCATTTTAATATACATATGGTCCAAGATATTTCATTCTTATCCACGTTAATGATGACCACCGCAGGATATATTAGGTATGCTTACAGTCAGCGAAATTATTTGCAAGCATATTTCTCAGTCTTTGCTTGCCACTCAAAGTTATGCAATGTCTAAGGTATCAAAGTGCGACTCTGCCTAGGCAGAGGGTGAGATGTCTAGGTTCAAATCTTCGCCTAGTTTTAGATAGATATTTTGTAAATAACTTCACGTGTTTCGCGAACAAGCGATACAAGATGCAAAACAACCACAGGGAGAGTTGAATGATAGCTCTAGGCCTTTCGTGTTGCAATCAACACATCAGGAGCTTGCGATGTTGCAGAAAAGAGTAGGAAGTCCAAGCAGAATTATTCAGGGGAACGCTTTTTTTCGAATGAGCAACGAATCTATGTATACACCTCCATAATATCTTTCTTTTTCAGATGATCGTGTCTCATTACAAACTCTCTCTCACACTTTCTCACATTCTCACGCACTCTCTCTCCCTCAGGTGTTAATGTAAGGAAAACGAGACTCATCGAAAGGCAGGATCATCATGCTGACGATAGCTTGCTGCTTGCTGGTCTCACTAATCTCAGCTCAAGGTATGTCTATCGTTTTATTGTTCTCAGCTGAAGGTAACTTGAGTTTCTCACTGCTCTCAGCTCAAGGTAACTTAAGTTCCTCACTGCTCTCAGCTGAAGGTAACTTGAGTTCCTCACTGCTCTCAGCTCAAGGTAACTTAAGTTCCTCACTGCTCTCAGCTGAAGTAACTTGAGTTCCTCACTGCTCTCAGCTCAAGGTAACTTAAATTCCTCACTGCTCTCAGCTCAAGGTAACTTAAGTTCCTCACTGCCCTCAACTGAAGGTAACTTGAGTTCCTCACTGCTGTCAGCTCAAAGAACATTAACTGTCTCTCTGCTGCTAGATAAAATTACATTACAAGTACTACGTGTAGCAATACCGGTGTTTTGGTCAATCCAATACACAAACCAGAAAACAGTGGATAGTTCACTGCAGCAGACCAGTAGACCTGCTGCAGTGTTCCTTCCTTCTTGAGCAGGTGTGGTTTGGACCTGCCTAGCATGGGCCAGTAGGTCTTCTGCAGTACTCTTGTTTCTTATGTTCTTAGGTGTTAGTTGATAAATTAGACACATGTGCAACACTTGGGTATCTTTATCAGTTCTATATAAAGAAGAATGGTGAAGATCAGAAGGAGTTTAAGGTAATCAGTCCCTCAGCCTGGAGTCAATGTAATCAGTCCATCAGTGTTAAAAAGACTGATGGACTGATTACATACGAGGAACTGAAGCCACCTTATCCCTGCCCTGGATCAAACCTTGGGGTCTGCTATTCCCCAGGCGCTGTTTAACCCCATAGGCCCAGGGGCTTTCAGCACCCCCACCCCTCCCCCACCCCCTCCCCCACCCCCTCCCCTCCCCCACCCCTCTCCCCATGAATTATATACTACTCCACCAACCTTTCATCTGAAGCAGCGAGTTTCAAAGCTTTTCAAAGTCGCTTTTGACATTGTCTTAGCCTGAGTGCGTGGCTGTACACCTCTCTTCTTTGAAGTTCGTTTTCCAGATCTGCGACCACAGGTTATCCAAGACACACACACACACACACATTATATATATATATATATATATATATATATATATATATATATATATATATATATATATATATATATATATATAAATGGGATGGATAACGTCGTTGGATGTTTATCCATGGACATATGGCACTAGCACGGTATTTAATTTGTGACATTAATTACTAAATGTTATGCGATATATACTGTGGTAGTCCACTTTGCAGGTAACCTAGGTAAAGGATTACAGGCACTGGGAGGTACAGTGACTGTATTATCAAGAAGGGGGTTAGGATGTTGTGCTTCTGAGGGTCATCAGAAGCGTGATGCCAGCACTCTTCCGACAAGACAATAACTGAATGAATGACGACGAAAGCATCTCCTCTTATTTACATCGCCCTACTCCGCTGGGACACAACTGGTGTCCTAGTTTTTTAGACAATGTGCTTTAAGAAACCCAATATTAAATGAACAGATCTTTGTTGCCGTAAGTGAAATTTAACATCTAATGTCTCTCTTACATTTCTGGATTTGCTGTTTCATCCAGACATTTAGTATGATTTGTGGTGGCACTGTTTGGTTCATTTCTCAACATTTTTACTACAAAGATTCAGTTGAAAGTCTTTTTTCTTGAGCAGTTGCCTTTGAAGTTTATTTATGCAAGGGATTACTAGGTTATATGTATCCTGGGGCAGAGGTATTTTGAGAGCAGTATCATGTGAATACATCTTTCATGGAGAGAAAAGTGCTCTTGTCTCTAATGATACAGTTCATGCAAGTAAAAAAAACTAAATACCATTACAGAACTGTGTTACCCACATGGATTGAAGCTCACATCTAGAACTGTTCAAAATTTTAGTTGTTATCCCATTAATGACACGGTGAATATAAAACTGTTTAGGTTACAATGATACATATCCGGGTACAGCAATAAGAGAACTTTATCATGTACGACGTTTCATTTACACGAGGCTTTAGCAAATATTTGATCAAGCTTCATGTAGGCGAAACGTCGTACTTTTAAGGTAGTTTTGGAAATGTGGGGCGCAATCCTAGCGAAGAAATTGCGAGACCACTCGGTGTCATCAGAGGAAGAGGAAGAGTCTGCAGATCTGACAGCTCCAACCATGCAGCCAGCGAATACGGAAGGATGAATCGATGTGGACAACAGTAAGACGCGCCGTTCCTCCAAGAAGCAGGCAGACCAGCTCAACCCACCTGGCAGATTCAAGGTAAAGTCTTACGGGGAACACAGAACCCACTATGGCGTCGTTACATACCTGGAATCACAGCACAAACTGAGGTTCAAGATACGATTCAACCTGAGGGAAGAACCAATACTGATTCCTCTCAACAAGGAAATGTGCACCACCTTGAAGAGTCACGGAGACAGACCGCTCCTTCACCCTGGAGGAACTGGATTCTCGGCAGATCACCAAGGGTGTAGTGATGCGGTACCCGCTGATGATGCCCATCGAGTCAGTAGCAGCACACCCAGTGTGGTGTCATCTCAACGTCTCAAGGCAAAGACGGCAGGCAAAGCACAAACCCGGCAAGTCCTCACACAGCATGTGGGACCGCTGCCATCCCAGCAGGACCTCGGTTCTTGGGACAGGTACTATGTCAGGGCCTTTACGGTACAACCAGTTCGCTGTTTCAAGTGCCAGCGTTACGGACACCTGGGTGCACTCTGTCCGAACAGAGAAATCTGCGGTGTCTGTAGCCAGCGCCACCTTACCGAGGACTGCATCACCAAGCTGAAAAATGCTTCGCCACCCACTCCACGATGTCCGAACTGCAGGCAGAAACGCCATGCCTGGAACCTTCGATGCCCCGAGAGGCTCGCTAGACTTCATGAGGCCTGGAAGACGCCAATAATGAGGCAGCAGGCTACGGCAGAGCATCACTTTCAGCAGACGATGGGTGCAGAGAATCCTGCCATACTGCAGAATTCTCATCAGGCCACCCAACTCAATTTCCGACCCTCGAAGCCTCAACCAGGGGTCATGGACAGGAGCCTCCTGCCCCTCTACCTCCACGAAGAAACAAAAACAAGGAACAAGGGGCGCCAACAGGAAACATCTGGTCAACGCTATCAGCAGACGGCACTACACGAGCCCCCACCAGCCATAACACAACTCAGGCACTCCTTGCCCGGCACAGCCACTATGCAGACTTCCCTGGCTATGCCTGCACCTCACCAGCAGAAACCGGCTACCCACCTTGGCACACAGCAACAGGCCACAGTACGCACAATGAAGAAATACAACCCTCAGCAGTCCCCACAGACCACAACAGCCCAGATATCCACTACCTCGAACCCACCGACAACGCAGGCCCTCACCAGAGAGGATCTCGTAACACTCATCAAAACATTCACGGATATTATTTACAACACAATCAACTCAACGGAATAACAGAGCATGTTCCGGCAGATGGTCAGCACACTCCTGAGGGTGTGCTTACTGACCAAGGAGGAGACGGTGGATACCATGAATCTGCAGATTCTCAGA
>NC_091332.1:4613009-4625509 GCF_038502225.1 Cherax quadricarinatus
TGTTTGTCAGTGCTGATTCTCAATTCTCTCAGATCTCCGGGACAACCAAACAGGCTCAGTGCTAACAAGGAAGAGGAGGAGGAGAAGGAAGAGGAGGAGGGGCAGGAGGGGGAAGAGCAGGAAGAGGAGGGATCCACACACTGTATACAAACACGACCAATTGCCATGGAATTACGTGGTCGGGTTCAATCATCATGGTCAGGTACAGACATTATTATTATTATTATTATTATTATTATTATTATTATTATTATTATTATAAACAAGCGTTAAATCCGCATGGGTAACTCGCAAAAAAGTTATATTTTATTGATTTTTTTTTTTTGGGGGGGGGGGGGATGCTGAAGGAATTCCAGTGATATTATCTTCTCTTAATTTGGGCTAAAAAAAATCCATGTAGGATCCGATTTTTTTTTATTCTGAGAGTTTTATGTTGGAATTGAAATGACTGAGAAATATTACACGTTTGCCCAAGCGAGGTAAATAACGCTGTATTCTTGTGAATTCATGCTACAAAATTCAAATTACAAAAAATCAAGTAAAATTTAAGGTATAAAGTTAGAAATTACAAAATTCAAGGTACAAAATTCAGGTTACAAACTTCCGGTTACAGACTTCAAGTCACAAAATTCGCCAATTGACTTGTCGCTTATATTGTACTCGTTATCGATCACAATTTGATATTTAAAAACACACAACCTATCTTTCACCTTTTGCTATTATTATTATTATTATTATCATCATCATCATCATATCTCTCGTATTACAAGTAATAGCAATAATAACGTTAGTAATATCAAGAAGTGTTTTTATGTATGAACACAGGTCTGTGACTCCAGGTAATGATAGAATTTTGTCTTCAATAAGAAATAAAAACCTATCTCCCTACTACGGTCTTAGGTTATATGATGAAGCAAACCATCCACTGGTTTACAAACCTAATCTAATCTAATCTAATCTAAACTAATATATATATATATATATATATATATATATATATATATATATATATATATATATATATATATATATATATAGTTAGGAAGTTTTTATTGCATTTATGGATTTAGAAAAGGCATATGATAGAGTGGATAGAGGAGCAATGTGGCAGATATTGCAAGTATATGGAATAGGTGGTAAGTTATTAAATGCTGTAAAGAGTTTTTATGGGGATAGTGAGGCTCAGGTTAGGGTGTGTAGAAGAGAGGGAGACTACTTCCCGGTAAAAGTAGGTCTTAGACAGGGATGTGTAATGTCACCATGGTTGTTTAATATATTTATAGACGGGGTTGTAAAAGAAGTAAATGCTAGGGTGTTTGGGAGAAGGGTGGGATTAAATTATGGGGAATCAAATTCAAAATGGGAATTGACACAGTTACTTTTTGCTGATGATACTCTGCTTATGGGAGATTCTAAGGAAAAATTGCAAAGGTTAGTGGATGAGTTTGAGAATGTGTGTAAAGGTAGAAAGTTGAAAGCGAACATAGAAAAGAGTAAGGTGATGAGGGTATCAAATGATTTAGATAAAGAAAAATTGGATATCAAATTGGGGAGGAGGAGTATGGAAAAAGTGAATGTTTTCAGATACTTGGGAGTTGACGTGTCGGCGGATGGATTTATGAAGGATGAGGTTAATCATAGAATTGATGAGGGAAAAAAGGTGAGTGGTGCATTGAGGTATATGTGGAGTCAAAAAACATTATCTATGGCGGCAAAGAAGGGAATGTATGAAAGTATAGTAGTACCAACACTCTTATATGGGTGTGAAGCTTCGGTTGTGAATGCAGCAGCGAGGAGGTGGTTGGAGGCAGTGGAGATGTCCTGTCTAAGGGCAATGTGTGGTGTAAATATTATGCAGAAAATTCGGAGTGTGGAAATTAGGAGAAGGTGTGGAGTTAATAAAAGTATTATTCAGAGGGCTGAAGAGGGGTTGTTGAGGTGGTTTGGTCATTTAGAGAGAATGGATCAAAGTAGAATGGCAAGGAGAGCATTTAAATCTGTAGAAGGAAGGCGGGGTAGGGGTCGTCCTCGAAAAGGTTGGAAGGAAGGGGTAAGGGAGGTTTTGTGGGAGAGGGGCTTGGACTTCCAGCAGGCGTGCATGAGCCTGTTCGATAGGAGTGAATGGAGACGAATGGTATTTGGGATCTGACGATCTGTTGGAGTGTGAGCAGGGTAATATTTGGTGAAGGGATTCAGGGAAACCGGTTATTTTTATATAGCCGGACTTGAGTCCTGGAAATGGGAAGTACAATGCCCGCACTCTAAAGGAGGAGTTTTTGGGATATTAGCAGTTTGGAGGGATATGTTGTGTATCTTTATACGCATATGCTTCTAAACTGTTTTGTTCTGAGCACCTCTGCAAAAACAATGATTATGTGTGAGTGAGGTAAAAGTGCTGAATGATGATGAAAGTATTTTCTTTCTGGGGATTTTCTTTCTTTTTGGGTCACCCTGCCTCGGTGGGAGACGGCCGACTTGTTAATATATATATATATATATATATATATATATATATATATATATATATATATATATATATATATATATATATATATATATATATACATATATACGTGACTCACGAAATCTTAATGACACGATTGTAAACAAACTATACCACGGGTGAGGTTTGAACCCGCGACCGTCTGGAGTTTTGAGACTCTCTGACCGCGGGTTCAAACCTCACTCGTGGTATGGTTTGATATATACGTGTTTTATTTAGCAGTAGCTTTTTTGACTCAGTAAAGAGATGATGTATATAGACAGCAGAAAATGAGATAATGAATCCCTCAGTCTCGAAAAAGGTGTTCAGATTCTTGTATCAACTTATAATAATATTGGTAGAATTACCGACAATGTGTTAGGATGAAGGAAACAAGTGTAACTAATATCACAGTAAAATGTCGCATTAGTTACACTTATACCTGATATATCAACGTAACTGTTATCACTGGTGGAGTTACTTGGAAAGACTTCAGGTGAGTATTAGAGGAAATAATTAATTCTCAAATGGTGAGATGCACTGAAATATCAACCTGATTCATTTTGTGTACGAATGGATGGCGAAACGTCTACAATAAGATACCCAGATGTTGCACATGTGTCTTAATCTGATTCATTTTATAATTACATTACTTTTACTGGAGATTCCTTAATGTTTTAAATTAAATATTTTACAATTACTGACACACAGGAAAAACGAGAATGGAGTAAACAGATTATAAATGGAATTGAAAAAAATAGCCACTAAAAGTCTATGTAAATGTTTAATTTATATATTTTTTTTTCTCGACATTTCAGGAAACAAAAGTGTAAGACAATATTGCTAGTTAACATGCATGCCTGAGCCAGTTAGGAATAACTCCAGTCCCGTGGATCAAAATTGTGGTTGGTGTGCTTAATTCACGGCGAGAGAAAATGGGATGGGTTGAATATTCAATCGGAGAAAAAGAGAGGCTGTTTTTCAAGGACTTGAAGAAAATAAGAACGAAGGAACACTGCAGAAGGCCTACTGGTCTATGCTAGGCAGGTACACCACACACCCACTCACATATCCGCCCAAACTATATTTAAAGCTACAAAGAATTCGTGCCTCAACGACGCTACCTAGCAATCTGTCCCACTCACAAACTGTTACTATTACTCTTGTATTGTACACTTTATCATACTCTCATGTGCGTCACCCAACTCAAGGATTGTAGATGAATGGTTCAGAGAACCGACATGTTGAATTAGACACATGTGCAACTCTTGGGTATCTTTATTGAGGAAACGTTTCGCCACACAGTGGCTTCATCAGTCCATACAAAGGAGAAACTTGAAGAACAGGAGGAGAATGAGGTAATCAGTCCCTCAGCCTTGACTCAAGGCTGAGGGACTGATTACCTCATTCTCCCCCTGTTTAAGTTTCTCCTTTGTATGGACTGATGAAGCCACTGTGTGGCGAAACGTTTCCTCAATAAAGATACCCAAGAGTTGCACATGTGTCTAATTCAACAACTCAAGGATTGCTGAAGGTTCGTTCCTCCGTCGGATAATAGTGAGAGGCTCTACACTGAGAACCAGCTTCATCTCACACTGTCACGAGGAGATAATCTCGCCTACGCCAGCGCTGGGCTGACAGTGTTCAGTGACCGAGAGTAGTAGTAGTAGTAGTAGTAGTAGTAGTAGTAGTAGTAGTAGTAGTAGTAGCAGTAGTAGTAGTAGTAGTAGCAGTAGTAGTAGTAGTAGTAGTAGTAGTAGTAGTAGTAGTAGTAGTAGTAGTGGTGGTGGTGGTGGTGGTGGTGGTGGTGGTGGTGGTGGTGGTGGTGGTGGTGGTGGTGGTGGTGGTGGTGGTGGTGATGGTGGTGGTAGTAGTAAAAGGGAAAGAAAAAAAAGGAAAGGGGAAGAATAACCAACTACTCTCACAGTAAAGCAATAAACCCGTAGGTGTCATATAAACCCTAGGGAATGGGAGCCAGACAGACTGCAATTAAGAGCACTGTGCCTGAAGGAGCCTTGCTCTAAGAACACCGTACGTAAAGAAGACTCAATCTAAGAACACCGTACGTGAAGAAGATTCACTCCAAGAACACAGTACGTAAAGAAGACTCAATCTAAGAACATAGTACGTGAAGAAGACTCACTCTAGGAACACCGTGCTTAAAGTCTCGCTCTAAGAACACTGCCTAACTAGCCGCCACAACACAGTGAACACGCTGAAAATTCAGTCCTAATATAATTGAAAGTATTTTCAAGGGGTAGGAGAGCCTGACTAATCCATAGGACTTACGGAGGCTTTAGTACTTACCTAAAGAACGCTAATTAAATCAGGTCGACCCATTTTTTTATATAATCTAGCTAACAATTTATTTTGACGGTCTAAATGTCCAGTAACTAAAGCATTGTCTGTCGTTTATGAAGATAAGGTCCAGGAGCTGGAGTTCATTCCCCCCACACACACAGCATAAGTAATTAAAGGGTCGCGACTCCCAAAGAGGCCTAGTTAAGCTTCTCTCCTCATCCGCAAGTTTGAGGAGAATTTAGAGTAGATGGACAGTTAAATAGTCCATGATGGAGCGGAACTGACTGATGGAAGTACACAAAGTGATGGTTGGTGTTGGAGGTACGTTTGTCCAGGTTGACTGAACTACTCCTTGGAACAGTGTTTACCGCCCCTTTGAGACCAAGGACTCTTCCCTATTTGAAGGTTGTCCTCGTCCATATGAAGGTCGTTTTCTTCCCTCTAAATGTTGTCCTGTTTCTCTGAAGGTCGTCTTGTCCCGTTGAAGGCTGCAGGAACATAAGAATTGATGAACACTGCATCCAGCCTGCTGGTTCACACTAGGCAAGTCCTCAGTTCCAACTCACACGTAACTAGCGGTTGAACAGTGAAGTTAGTAGAGGTCCTCAGTACCAAGTTACCACTGTGTTAATGTGTCGCACAAGTGTTCTGATAATGGTACTGACGAGTAAGCGAATAAAGACAGGTGTGAGGGAGAGAAAGAAAGAGAGGGAGGGTGAGAGAAGGAGTAAGACAGTGGGGGAGTAAAGCAGGATGTAAGGGAGAGGAGTCAAGCATGGAGAGTGAAGAATGGTGGACGAGAGAATGAGAATATTGAAGAGAATAGTGGGAGACTGCTAGAGGGAGGGAATGATGGAGTGATGGAGGGAGAGTGAAGGACGGCAGAGAGAGAGAGAGAGAGAGAGAGAGAGAGAGAGAGAGAGAGAGAGAGAGAGAGAGAGAGAGAGAGAGAGAGAGAGAGAGAGAGAGAGAGAGAGAGAGAGAGAGAGGAAGGGAAAGAGGGAGGGAGGGAGGGAACAGTCATCTTTGTAGCAGTATTGGTGTTCATCACAGCGTGAGTAAACTAATACTTGCCCGAGCCCCAAGCTAGCTTCCCTGTCCCCCTGTCTCTCTACTACCCTGTCTCCCTGTTCTCCTGTCACCCTGTCTCCCTGCCATTCTGTCTCCCTGTCACCCTGTCTTCCTGCCATTCTGTCACCCTATCACCCTGCCATTCTGTCTCCCTGTCACCCTGCCATTCTGTCACCCTATCACCCTGCCATTCTGTCTCCCTGTCACCCTGACATTCTGTCACCCTATCACCCTGCCATTCTGTCTCCCTGTCACCCTGCCATTCTGTCACCCTATCACCCTGCCATTATGTCACCCTGTCTCCCTGCTATTCTGTCTCCCTATCACCCCGTCTCCCTTCCACCGTCTCCCTGCCACCCTGTCACCCTGCCATTCTGTCACCCTATCACCCTGCCATTCTGTCTCCCTGTCACCCTGCCATTCTGTCACCCTATCACCCTGCCATTCTGTCACCCTGTCACCATGACAATCTGTCACCCTGTCTCCCTGCTATTCTGTCTCCCTATCACCCCGTCTCCCTGCCACCCTGTCTCCCTGCCATTCTATCTCCCTGTCACCCTGCCATTCTGTCACCCTATCACTCTGCCATTCTGTCTCCCTGTCACCCTGCCATTCTGTCACCCTGTCTCCCTGCTAGTCTGTCTCCCTATCACCCCGTCTCCCTTCCACCGTCTCCCTGCCACCCTGCCATTCTGTCACCCTATCACCCTGCCATTCTGTCTCCCTGTCACCCTGACATTCTGTCACCCTATCACCCTGCCATTCTGTCTCCCTGTCACCCTGCCATTCTGTCACCCTATCACCCTGCCATTCTGTCACCCTGCCATTCTGTCACCCTGTCTCCCTGCTATTCTGTCTCCCTATCACCCCGTCTCCATTCCACCGTCTCCCTGCCACCCTGTCATTCTGTCACCCTATCACCCTGCCATTCTGTCTCCCTGTCACCCTGCCATTCTGTCACCCTATCACCCTGCCATTCTGTCACCCTGTCACTCTGCCATTCTGTCACCCTGTCTCCCTGCTATTCTGCCTCCCTATCACCCCGTCTCCCTGCCACCGTCTCCCTGCCACCCTGCCATTCTGTCTCCCTGTCAGCCTGCCATTCTGTCACCCTATAACCCTGCCATTCTGTCTCCCTGCCATTGTCACCCTATCACCCTGCCATTCTGTCTCCCTGTCACCCTGCCATTCTGTCATCCTATCAATCTGCCATTCTGTCACCCTATCACCCTGCCATTCTGTCACCCTGTCTCCCTGCCATTCTGTCACCCTATCACTCTGCCATTCTGTCACCCTGTCTCCCTGCCATTCTGTCACCCTATCACCCTGCCATTCTGTCACTCTATCACCCTGCAATTCTGTCACCCTGTCTCCCTGCCATTCTGTCACCCTATCACTGCCATTCTGTCACCCTATCACCCTGCCATTCTGTCACCCTATCACCCTGCCATTCTGTCACCCTATCACCCTGCCATTCTGTCACCCTATCACCCTGCCATTCTGTCTCCCTGTCACCCTGCCATTCTGTCACCCTATCACCCTGCCATTCTGTCACCCTGTCTCCCTGCCATTCTGTCACCCTATCACCCTGCCATTCTGTCACCCTATCACCCTGCCATTCTGTCACCCTATCACCCTGCCATTCTGTCACCCTATCACCCTGCCATTCTGTCACCCTATCACCCTGCCATTCTGTCTCCCTATCACCCTGCCATTCTGTCTCCCTATCACAATGCCATTCTGTCACCCTGTCTCCCTGCCATTCTTTCACCCTATCACCTTGCCATTCTGTCACCCTATCACCCTGCCATTCTGTCACCTTGCCACTGTCACCCTGCCACTGTCACCCTGCCATTCTGTCACCCTATCACCCTGCCATCTGTCTAACTGTCACCCTGCCATTCTGTCACCCTATCACCCTGCCATTCTGTCACCCTGCCATTCTGTCACCCTATCACCCTGCCATTCTGTCACCCTATCACCCTGTCATTCTGTCACCCTATCACCCTGCCATTCTGTCTCCCTGTCACCCTGCCATTCTGTCTCCCTGCCATTCTGTCACCCTATCACCCTGCCATTCTGTCACCCTATCACCCTGCCATTCTGTCACCCTGCCATTCTGTCACCCTGCCATTCTGTCACCCTGCCACTGTCACCCTGCCACTGTCACCCGCCACTGACACCCTGCCACTGTCACCCTGCCACTGTCACCCTGCCACTTTCACCCTGCCACTGTCACCCTGCCACTGTCACCCTGCCACTGTCACCCTGCCACTGTCACCCTGCCACTGTCACCCTGCCACTTTCACCCTGCCACTGTCACCATGCCACTGTCACCTTGCCAATGTCACCCTGCCACTGTCACCCTGCCACTGTCACCCTGCCACTGTCACCTTGCCAATGTCACCCTGCCACTGTCACCCTGCCACTGTCACCCTGCCACTGTCACCCTGCCACTGTCACCCTGCCACTGTCACCTTGCCAATGTCACCCTGTCACCCTGCCACTGTCACCCTGCCACTGTCACCCTGCCACTGTCACCCTGCCACTGTCACCCTGCCACTGTCACCCTGCCACTGTGTCACCCTGCCAGTGTCACCCTGCCACTGTCACCCTGCCACTGTCACCCTGCCACTGTCACCCTGCCACTGTCACCCTGCCACTGTCACCCTGCCACTGTCACCCTGCCACTGTCACCCTGCCACTGTCACCCTGCCACTGTCACCCTGCCACTGTCACCCTGCCACTGACACCCTGCCACTGTCACCCTGTCACTGTCACCCTGCCACTGTCACCCTACCACTGTCACCCTGCCACTGTCACCCTGCCACTGTCACCATGCCATTGTCACCCTGCCATTGTCACCCTGCCAATGTCACCCTGCCACTGTCACCCTGTCACTGTCACCCTACCACTGTCACCCTGCTACTGTCACCCTGCCACTGTCACCCTGCCACTGTCACCCTGCCACTGTCACCCTGCCACTGTCACCCTGCCACTGTCACCCTGCCACTGTCACCCTGCCACTGTCACCCTGCCACTGTCACCCTGCCACTGTCACCCTGCCACTGTCACCCTGCCACTGTCACCCTACCACTGTCACCCTACCACTGTCACCCTACCACTGTCACCCTGCCACTGTCACCCTACCACTGTCACCCTGCCACTGTCACCCTGCCACTGTCACCCTGCCACTGTCACCCTGCCACTGTCACCCTGCCACTGTCACCCTGCCACTGTCACCCTACCACTGTCACCCTGCCACTGTCACCCTACCACTGTCACCCTGCCACTGTCACCCTGCCACTGTCACCCTACCACTGTCACCCTGCCACTGTCACCCTGCCACTGTCACCCTGCCACTGTCACCCTGCCACTGTCACCCTGCCACTGTCACCCTGCCACTGTCACCCTGCCACTGTCACCCTGCCACTGTCACCCTACCACTGTCACCCTACCACTGTCACCCTGCCACTGTCACCCTGCCACTGTCACCCTGCCACTGTCACCCTGCCACTGTCACCCTGCCACTGTCACCCTACCACTGTCACCCTGCCACTGTCACCCTGCCACTGTCACCCTACCACTGTCACCCTACCACTGTCACCCTGCCACTGTCACCCTGCCACTGTCACCCTGCCACTGTCACCCTGCCACTGTCACCCTGCCACTGTCACCCTGCCACTGTCACCCTACCACTGTCACCCTACCACTGTCACCCTACCACTGTCACCCTGCCACTGTCACCCTGCCACTGTCACCCTGCCACTGTCACCCTGCCACTGTCACCCTGCCACTGTCACCCTGCCACTGTCACCCTGCCACTGTCACCCTGCCACTGTCACCCTGCCACTGTCACCCTGCCACTGTCACCCTGCCACTGTCACCCTGCCACTGTCACCCTGCCACTGTCACCCTGCCAGTGTCACCCTGCCACTGTCACCCTGCCACTGTCACCCTGCCACTGTCACCCTGCCACTGTCACCCTGCCACTGTCACCCTGCCACTGTCACCCTACCACTGTCACCCTGCCACTGTCACCCTGCCACTGTCACCCTGCCACTGTCACCCTGCCACTGTCACCCTGCCACTGTCACCCTGCCACTGTCACCCTGCCACTGTCACCCTGCCACTGTCACCCTGCCACTGTCACCCTGCCACTGTCACCCTGCCACTGTCACCCTGCCACTGTCACCCTGCCACTGTCACCCTGCCACTGTCACCCTGCCACTGTCACCCTGCCACTGTCACCCTGCCACTGTCACCCTGCCACTGTCACCCTGCCACTGTCACCCTGCCACTGTCACCCTACCACTGTCACCCTGCCACTGTCACCCTGCCACTGTCACCCTGACTGTCACCCTGCCACTGTCACCCTACCACTGTCACCCTACCACTGTCACCCTACCACTGTCACCCTGCCACTGTCACCCTGCCACTGTCACCCTGCCACTGTCACCCTGCCACTGTCACCCTGCCACTGTCACCCTGCCACTGTCACCCTGCCACTGTCACCCTACCACTGTCACCCTGCCACTGTCACCCTGCCACTGTCACCCTACCACTGTCACCCTACCACTGTCACCCTGCCACTGTCACCCTGCCACTGTCACCCTGCCACTGTCACCCTGCCACTGTCACCCTGCCACTGTCACCCTGCCACTGTCACCCTGCCACTGTCACCCTGCCACTGTCACCCTGCCACTGTCACCCTGCCACTGTCACCCTGCCACTGTCACCCTGCCACTGTCACCCTGCCACTGTCACCCTGCCACTGTCACCCTGCCACTGTCACCCTGCCACTGTCACCCTGCCACTGTCACCCTGCCACTGTCACCCTGCCACTGTCACCCTGCCACTGTCACCCTGCCACTGTCACCCTGCCACTGTCACCCTGCCACTGTCACCCTGCCACTGTCACCCTGCCACTGTCACCCTGCCACTGTCACCCTGCCACTGTCACCCTGCCACTGTCACCCTGCCACTGTCACCCTGCCACTGTCACCCTGCCACTGTCACCCTGCCACTGTCACCCTGCCACTGTCACCCTGCCACTGTCACCCTGCCACTGTCACCCTGCCACTGTCACCCTGCCACTGTCACCCTGCCACTGTCGCCCTACCACTGTCACCCTGCCACTGTCGCCCTACCACTGTCGCCCTACCACTGTCACCCTGCCACTGTCGCCCTACCACTGTCGCCCTACCACTGTCACCCTGCCACTGTCACCCTGCCACTGTCACCCTGCCACTGTCACCCTGCCACTGTCACCCTGCCACTGTCACCCTGCCACTGTCGCCCTGCCACTGTCACCCTACCACTGTCACCCTGCCACTGTCACCCTGCCACTGTCACCCTGCCACTGTCACCCTGCCACTGTCACCCTGCCACTGTCACCCTGCCACTGTCGCCCTGCCACTGTCACCCTGCCACTGTCACCCTGCCACTGTCACCCTGCCACTGTCACCCTGCCACTGTCACCCTGCCACTGTCGCCCTGCCACTGTCACCCTACCACTGTCACCCTGCCACTGTCACCCTGCCACTGTCACCCTGCCACTGTCACCCTGCCACTGTCACCCTGCCACTGTCGCCCTGCCACTGTCACCCTACCACTGTCACCCTGCCACTGTCACCCTGCCACTGTCACCCTGCCACTGTCACCCTGCCACTGTCACCCTGCCACTGTCGCCCTGCCACTGTCACCCTACCACTGTCACCCTGCCACTGTCACCCTGCCACTGTCACCCTACCACTGTCACCCTGCCACTGTCACCCTGCCACTGTCACCCTGCCACTGTCACCCTGCCACTGTCACCCTACCACTGTCACCCTACCACTGTCACCCTGCCACTGTCACCCTGCCACTGTCACCCTGCCACTGTCACCCTGCCACTGTCACCCTACCACTGTGACCCTGCCACTGTCACCCTGCCACTGTCACCCTACCACTGTCACCCTGCCACTGTCACCCTGCCACTGTCACCCTGCCACTGTCACCCTACCACTGTCACCCTGCCACTGTCACCCTGCCACTGTCACCCTACCACTGTCACCCTGCCACTGTCACCCTACCACTGTCACCCTGCCACTGTCACCCTGCCACTGTCACCCTGCCACTGTCACCCTGCCACTGTCACCCTGCCACTGTCACCCTGCCACTGTCACCCTGCCACTGTCACCCTGCCACTGTCACCCTGCCACTGTCACCCTACCACTGTCACCCTGCCACTGTCACCCTGCCACTGTCACCCTGCCACTGTCACCCTGCCACTGTCACCCTGCCACTGTCACCCTGCCACTGTCACCCTGCCACTGTCACCCTGCCACTGTCACCCTGCCACTGTCACCCTGCCACTGTCACCCTGCCACTGTCACCCTACCACTGTCACCCTGCCACTGTCACCCTGCCACTGTCACCCTGCCACTGTCACCCTGCCACTGTCACCCTGCCACTGTCACCCTGCCACTGTCACCCTGCCACTGTCACCCTGCCACTGTCACCCTGCCACTGTCACTCTGCCACTGTCACCCTGCCACTGTCACTCTGCCACTGTCACCCTGCCACTGTCACCCTGCCACTGTCACCCTGCCACTGTCACCCTGCCACTGTCACCCTACCACTGTCACCCTGCCACTGTCACCTT
>NC_091332.1:4633009-4660509 GCF_038502225.1 Cherax quadricarinatus
AAGTTCCTTAAGGCGTTAGACAAAAGACTCATCAGGGTAACTAGGGATCCCAGGGCAGCTAGTTTTCTGTTCCAGCGACTCAGCGCTGCTGTTCAGAGGGGTAATGCCTGCTGTATTTTGGACACGCGCTCCAGTTCTGAGGAGCTGGATGAGATTTTCGCATTATAATCAGTGACAAACACGTAACAATATGTACTAGACATGTACCTCTCACATCTCATGTACTGTATATGCCATCTTTATATCAACAATGTATCTCTTAAACCTTTTGTACCATATTACGTAATAAAATATATCTATTGGTAAAAAAGAATGAGAAGATGGGGTGGTAGAGGAAGTGGAATATTCAAACGGCTTCAGGAAGAAATCCAAATATTCTTCCTTGAAGCCTTTTTATCCACTTCTCCGAGGCTGTGGGTCCCACAATTTACACCAGAGGTGGACCCCACACACACACACACACACACACACACACACACACACACACACACATATATATATATATATATATATATATATATATATATATATATATATAGATATATATATATATATTCATAAAAACACATATACACACATACACAGACGAGGTGTCAGAGTGGGTGCATGTGTCGAGTGGGGTTCCACAAGGGTCAGTTCCAGGTCCGGTGCTGTTTCTTGTATATATGAATGACATGACGGAAAGGATAGAGTCAGAGTGGAAATAGCATGAACAGTTAAAGACTGGGTACGATATCAATACAAGCCACACAGCACCGAGAAGATCAGGAATTAAACTTGTGTACAACACTTGGCTATCTTTAACCGAAGTAGATTTGAAAACTAAATTGATAAAGCCACACGGGCGGGCGAAACGTCCTCAAATAAACATACCCAGGTGTCTAATTCCTCAGGCATGAGAAGGACCGGGAGAAGAGTATAGTTTAAGTCAGTATAATTCAAGAGATGGGGGCCAGGAGATATAAATTAACCCACGAAGATCCCACATAGATGAGAGCAAATTTACGGTGAACCATGATTTATATTTATATTATATTATAATCATGGGGAGCGCTAAACCCGTAGGATTATACAGCGCCTGAAAGAGGGGGAAGGGAGGGAAGGTATTCAGGCTTAATTCGAGGAACCGAAGCACAGGTACAATTTTCTTGTTTTAGGAGATATCTCTAAGACTGAGTGCCTAAGAGATATCTCTCGAGGGCTGAGTGCCTGAGAGATATCTCTAGAGGGCTGAGTGCCCGAGAGATATCTCTAGAGGGCTGAGTGCCCGAGAGATATCTCTAAGAGTGAGTGCCTAAGAGATATCTCTCGAGGGCTGAGTGCCCGAGAGATATCTCTAGAGGGCTGAGTGCCCGAGAGATATCTCTAGAGGGCAGGAGGCAATCTCTCGACGTGAACGAAGAGAAAGCACGATTCGTACAGAGCGTCATCAGTGGACCATACAGCTTTCAGACCCTCCTATAGTGAACAGGCATTAAACCCTATTAACCGGACCAGTTTTATCACATCATAAAACAGAAATGACACTGTTAACGGGTAATTAACAGATGAACTAATGGGCGATTTGTTGATAAATGGTAGGAGACTGACACACTAACAGTGTGTTTGTTGTACGAGAGGAGACAAACAAGTAAATGATACCTTAACGGGAGGCAACAGAGAACCTAACACTTCGACGTGCGCGTGCAAAAAACAGACAACGGATGTTTAACAGACTTACATAACTAACATATAACACCCAGTGAACACATAACTAGCAGAGAGGGGGGAGACTAGCACATGAACAAAAGGCGATCAACGGAAGCCTAACAGGTATACTAACAGACTAACAGCAGATGATTAACAGGCAGTTTCCCCATAAAAAAAAAGCCATCCCCATCTGATTTACAAACTGCCCACTTACTCAACAAACAAAACTCATCATCTAAGTTTAAAATCCGCAATCACAGGAAAATCCAATAAACGAGAGGGGGGGGGGTTAATCCCCTCCTTTCCCCCTCCCTCCAACCCCCTTCCCCCCTAAATTCCGGGGTTAGCACAAATCCCTACATGATTAATCCCTCCTCCCTTCTCTATTCCCTAATCAGGGTAATTTTCAGTGGGATTTGCCAGCTTTTATTACCTTTGTTCACTGACAGTCTTTTCTTTTAATAGAAATAAAGTAAGCAAGAAAGATTAGAGCAAAGGATCAGTCAAATCAAGCACACACACACATACACACACACACACACACACACACACACACACACACACACACACACACACACACACACACACACACACACACACACACACACACACAAAGTGTCGGGGAAGTTAATTAGAATGAGAATGGTGAGAGGTCTGGAGAGAATTGGCTTCGTTACGGAACACCAGTATAGATTTAGGGAGGACAAATCTTGCATCAGGAACCTGCTGGGGGAGTTTTACGAGTCAGGGAGATCCGGCAGGAAGCAGAAGTGGAGAAATGACACAGGGAAAAGTTTCAATAAGGTCAACGCTTTTATTATCTGTAAAGATCTTTGTCATTTATGAGGGCAAAACGTTGCTGCAGTGTCTGACTTGGGTCGAAACGCTGGTCCCTTCACTACTGTGGGCAGAACGTTATTTAGATCGAGGAAAGAGGAGTGGTGCATGTTCCTGAACTAGAGGACAGCCTTCGACACAGCCTCCGAAAAACAGGAGAGAATATAGATGGAAAAAAGGAGCACGGAGAAAAAGAGAAATGCTCGGACGAGAGAGAGAGAGAGAGAGAGAGAGAGAGAGAGAGAGAGAGAGAGAGAGAGAGAGAGAGAGAGATTCCGCCGCACTAGCTCTCATGCTAGGGCAGTCAAGGACAAAATCCACCCTTATATCATCATCGCGTTCTCTGATTACCCTTTGTCTGGTATGAGCTCCCTCGGTGCTATCCCTTAAAGGATTGTGCTCCCTTGGAAGGGAAAGGGAGAGGAAGGGTTGGAGTAGGCGTAGGTGTAATTATAAAGATCGTCTTGTGTCTCTCTTTTTTCGTTTACTGAGTTCCTTTCTCAATCATTTCATCCCCCCCTCTCTCTCTTTCTCTCTCTCTCTCTCTCTCTCTCTCTCTCTCTCTGTCTCTCTCTCTCTGTCTCTCTGTCTCTCTGTCTCTCTCTGTCTCTCTCTGTCTCTCTCTGTCTCTCTCTGTCTCTCTCTGTCTCTCTCTCTCTGTCTCTCTGTCTCTCTGTCTCTCTCTGTCTCTCTCTGTCTCTCTCTGTCTCTCTCTGTCTCTCTCTCTCTCTCTCTCTCTCTCTCTCTCTCTCTCTCTCTCTCTCTCTCTCTCTCTGTGCTTTGTCACGTGACACTACAAAAATAATTCCCCTGACGACGAATTAGTTAATTAACAACTAGGTTTAAAGCAATTGTTAGAGATTGTCTGTTGCATGGATCACCACTGCTGTTAGTGCGTGCCTGGTGCACCGATCACCACTGCTGTTAGTCCGTGCCTGGTGAACGGATCAACACAAGTGGATCTGCTATTCCTGTAGAGTGTTGGACAACGGAATGTCTTCCATCGTTCATGATTTTGTAAACAATACAGCTGTGTATTATTCATGGTAGTGTACAAGTTTTTTCTCCACGTGTAGTAACGAGAGATTTGCACCACGACGGAGACCTGTGTAGGAGGGAAAAGGGGGAGAGGGGAACGGGGAGAGGGGAACGGGGAGAGGGGAACGGGGAGAGGGGAACGGGGAGAGAGGAACGGGGAGAGGGGAACGGGGAGAGGGGAACGGGGAGAGGGGAACGGGGAGAGGGGAACGGGGAGAGGGGAAAAGGAAGGGGGTAAGTAACAGTGGACGCAGTCGTCGTCGTGTTGGAGGTGATCGTAGATCCTCCCCACCACCTCTAAGCCTCCCTCCCCACATCCACACCACCTCCCCTCCTACCTCAAGCTACAAGTAACGACCCTCCTGCATCTGCTGACTACCCTATTTGCTTGATTAGTTTGTGACTGTCTTTGTTTTGTTTGCGGTTGTTACGGTCTTTTTTCTGCGTCTCAGAACCCAGTGTCAAACATTATCTTTGCTTATTCTAGTTTATACAGCGTTTTAATCCCTCGATTTTCATTATCCAGTTTATTATATTTCTGCTGTCCTTATCCCATCTTTGTCTGTTCTATTTACCTTGTCTTTGTTCTCTTTACCTTGTCTTTGTTCTATTTACCTTGTCTTTCTTCCATCATTTATGTATTTTCGATTTAATTCATCTTCTTTTTTTCACCTTTCACTGTGACTCACACTCTTCATCCCAAGTCTGCTTCCTCGCCTCCTACCCTCCCTCCTTCCTCGCCTCCTACCCTCCCTCCTTCCTCGCCTCCTACCCTCCCTCCTTCCTCGCCTCCTACCCTCCCATAATCCTCGCCTCCTACCCTCCCTCCTTCCTCGCCTCCTACCCTCCCTCCTTCCTCGCCTCCTACCCTCCCTCCTTCCTCGCCTCCTACCCTCCCATAATCCTCGCCTCCTACCCTCCCTCCTTCCTCGCCTCCTACCCTCCCTCCTTCCTCGCCTCCTACCCTCCCTCCTTCCTCGCCTCCTACCCACCCTCCAACCTCGCCTCCTACCCTCCCTCCTTCCTCGCCTTCTACCCTCCCTCCATCCTCGCCTCCTACCCTCCCTCCTTCCTCGCCTCCTACCCTCCCTCCTTCCTCGCCTCCTACCCTCCCTCCTTCCTCGCCTCCTACCCTCCCTCCATCCTCGCCTCCTACCCTCCCTCCTTCCTCGCCTCCTACCCTCCCTCCATCCTCGCCTCCTACCCTCCCTCCTTCCTCGCCTCCTACCCTCCCTCCTTCCTCGCCTCCTACCCTCCCTCCTTCCTCGCCTCCTACCCTCCCTCCTTCCTCGCCTCCTACCCTCCCTCCATCCTCGCCTCCTACCCTCCCTCCTTTCTCGCCTCCTACCCTCCCTCCTTCCTCGCCTCCTACCCTCCCTCCATCCTCGCCTCCTACCCTCCCTCCTTCCTCGCCTCCTACCCTCCCTCCTTCCTCGCCTCCTACCCTCCCTCCTTCCTCGCCTCCTACCCTCCCTCCATCCTCGCCTCCTACCCTCCCTCCTTCCTCGCCTCCTACCCTCCCTCCTTCCTCGCCTCCTACCCTCCCTCCTTCCTCGCCTCCTACCCTCCCTCCTTCCTCGCCTCCTACCCTCCCTCCTTCCTCGCCTCCTACCCTCCCTCCTTCCTCGCCTCCTACCCTCCCTCCTTCCTCGCCTCCTACCCTCCCTCCTTCCTCGCCTCCTACCCTCCCTCCTTCCTCGCCTCCTACCCTCCCTCCTTCCTCGCCTCCTACCCTCCCTCCTTCCTCGCCTCCTACCCTCCCTCCTTCCTCGCCTCCTACCCTCCCTCCTTCCTCGCCTCCTACCCTCCCTCCTTGCTCGCCGCCTACCCTCCCTCCTTTCTCGCCTCCTACCCTCCCTCCTTCCTCGCCTCCTACCCTCCCTCCTTCCTCGCCTCCTACCCTCCCTCCTTTCTCGCCTCCTACCCTCCCTCCTTCCTCGCCTCCTACCCTCCCTCCTTCCTCGCCTCCTACCCTCCCTCCTTCCTCGCCTCCTACCCTCCCTCCTTCCTCGCCTCCTACCCTCCCTCCTTCCTCGCCTCCTACCCCCTCCTTCCTCGCCTCCTACCCTCCCTCCTTCCTCGCCTCCTACCCTCCCTCCTTCCTCGCCTCCTACCCTCCCTCCTTCCTCGCCTCCTACCCTCCCTCCTTCCTTGCTTCGTACCCTTCCTCCTTCCTCGCTTCGTACCCTCCCTCCTTCCTCGCCTCCTACCCTTCCTCCTTCCTCGCTTCGTACCCTCCCTCCTTCCTCGCCTCCTACCCTCCCTCCTTCCTTGCTTCGTACCCTCCCTCCTTCCTCGCCTCCTACCCTCCCTCCTTCCTTGCTTCGTACCCTCCCTCCTTCCTCGCCTCCTACCCTCCCTCCTTCCTTGCTTCGTACCCTCCCTCCTTCCTCGCCTCCTACCCTCCCTCCTTCCTTGCTTCGTACCCTCCCTCCTTCCTCGCCTCCTACCCTCCCTCCTTCCTTGCTTCGTACCCTCCCTCCTTCCTCGCCTCCTACCCTCCCTCCTTCCTTGCTTCGTACCCTCCCTCCTTCCTCGCCTCCTACCCTCCCTCCTTCCTTGCTTCATACCCTCCCTCCTTCCTCGCCTCCTACCCTCCCTCCTTCCTTGCTTCGTACCCTCCCTCCTTCCTCGCCTCCTACCCTCCCTCCTTCCTCGCCTCCTACCCTCCCTCCTTCCTTGCTTCGTACCCTCCCTCCTTCCTCGCCTCCTACCCTCCCTCCTTCCTTGCTTCGTACCCTCCCTCCTTCCTCGCCTCCTACCCTCCCTCCTTCCTTGCTTCGTACCCTCCCTCCTTCCTCGCCTCCTACCCTCCCTCCTTCCTTGCTTCATACCCTCCCTCCTTCCTCGCCTCCTACCCTCCCTCCTTCCTTGCTTCGTACCCTCCCTCCTTCCTCGCCTCCTACCCTCCCTCCTTCCTCGCCTCCTACCCTCCCTCCTTCCTTGCTTCGTACCCTCCCTCCTTCCTCGCCTCCTACCCTCCCTCCTTCCTTGCTTCATACCCTCCCTCCTTCCTCGCCTCCTACCCTCCCTCCTTCCTTGCTTCATACCCTCCCTCCTTCCTCGCCTCCTACCCTCCCTCCTTCCTTGCTTCGTACCCTCCCTCCTTCCTCGCCTCCTACCCTCCCTCCTTCCTCGCCTCCTACCCTCCCTCCTTCCTTGCTTCGTACCCTTCCTCCTTCCTCGCTTCCTTCCCTCCTCTGTCTCGTCTGGTAATACTTCCAGTCTTTACTGGGGTCGTCAGCGGCATAAAAACTACTCCTCACTTAATGCCAATGATTAGTCCAGGGTTCCTCGGCACTGATCCAAGGCACCGGGACAGGGGAAGGGGGGGATTTAGGGGTTAGTGAGATCCAAGGGAATGGGGGAACAAGGGAGGTTAAAGGTGTTTAACTCGAGTAACCTCCTCAACCCCATGTCGATGTTGACATACCTGTCGCTACATGATCTTCTCACAGTACATACGAGGAGGAGGAGGAGGAGGAGGAGGAGGAGGAGGAGGAGGAAGAAGAAGAAAGAGAGAGGAAGAGGAGGGTGAGCAGTAGCACCAGCAGTAATAACAGTAGCAGAGGCAGCGGAAGAAGGGCAGCAGTAGTGGTACCAGGAGAACCAATAGCAACAACAATAGTAGAAGTAGTAGAAACATACACAGCAACAGCAGCAATAATAGTGGTAGCCGTAACAGCAACACCAGCAGTAGAAACACCAGCAACAATACCAGTAGCAACAGCAGCAACAGCAGCAGTAGCAACATCAGCAACAGTAGCAGTAGCAACAGCAGCAGCAACAGGAGTAGCAACAGGAGCAACAACAGCAGTAGCAACAGCAACAACAGCAGCAGAAACACCAGCAACAGCAACATTCTCTCTCCCTCCTTCCCATCCTCAACACTACACCACCCTCAACACTACACCATCCTCAACACTACACCATCCTCAACACTACACCACCCTCAACACTACACCATCCTCAACACTACACCACCCTCAACACTACACCATCCTCAACACTACACCATCCTCAACACTACACCATCCTCAACACTACACCACCCTCAACACTACACCATCCTCAACACTACACCATCCTCAACACTACACCATCCTCAACACTACACCATCCTCAACACTACACCATCCTCAACACTACACCATCCTCAACACTACACCATCCTCAACACTACACCATCCTCAACACTACACCATCCTCAACACTACACCATCCTCAACACTACACCATCCTCAACACTACACCACCCTCAACACTACACCATCCTCAACACTACACCACCCTCAACACTACACCATCCTCAACACTACACCATCCTCAACACTACACCATCCTCAACACTACACCACCCTCAACACTACACCATCCTCAACACTACACCACCCTCAACACTACACCATCCTCAACACTACACCATCCTCAACACTACACCATCCTCAACACTACACCATCCTCAACACTACACCATCCTCAACACTACACCATCCTCAACACTACACCATCCTCAACACTACACCATCCTCAACACTACACCATCCTCAACACTACACCATCCTCAACACTACACCACCCTCAACACTACACCATCCTCAACACTACACCACCCTCAACACTACACCATCCTCAACACTACACCACCCTCAACACTACACCATCCTCAACACTACACCACCCTCAACACTACACCATCCTCAACACTACACCATCCTCAACACTACACCACCCTCAACACTACACCATCCTCAACACTACACCACCCTCAACACTACACCATCCTCAACACTACACCATCCTCAACACTACACCATCCTCAACACTACACCATCCTCAACACTACACCATCCTCAACACTACACCATCCTCAACACTACACCATCCTCAACACTACACCATCCTCAACACTACACCATCCTCAACACTACACCATCCTCAACACTACACCACCCTCAACACTACACCATCCTCAACACTACACCACCCTCAACACTACACCATCCTCAACACTACACCACCCTCAACACTACACCATCCTCAACACTACACCATCCTCAACACTACACCATCCTCAACACTACACCATCCTCAACACTACACCATCCTCAACACTACACCATCCTCAACACTACACCATCCTCAACACTACACCATCCTCAACACTACACCATCCTCAACACTACACCATCCTCAACACTACACCATCCTCAACACTACACCATCCTCAACACTACACCATCCTCAACACTACACCATCCTCACCACTACACCATCCTCAACACTACACCATCCTCAACACTACACCATCCTCAACACTACACCATCCTCAACACTACACCATCCTCAACACTACACCATCCTCAACACTACACCATCCTCAACACTACACCATCCTCAACACTACACCATCCTCAACACTACACCACCCTCAACACTACACCATCCTCAACACTACACCATCCTCAACACTACACCATCCTCAACACTACACCATCCTCAACACTACACCATCCTCAACACTACACCATCCTCAACACTACACCATCCTCAACACTACACCATCCTCAACACTACACCATCCTCAACACTACACCATCCTCCTGCTCATCTTTGCTCAATGACTGAAGAAGACCAAGACGTGGACTGAGATTTTACACAACACGAGGCTAATATCTCAAAGCAACACTTCAGCAGAAGCAAATCTACAAAGGCGAGTGCTGGGTAAACACGCCAGATATATAATGTACAATAATCTTAGCTTTTTAAAGGGTAGCGGGATAAGCCAGCGGAAGGCCTCGATGAGATAACGAAAAGCTCCAGTGGCGGGTTATCATATGACTAAGACCCGCGTCAGGAAACACTTGTCCAAGTTCCTGATCAACCTTACCTAACCCCAACTGCCCTCCATTGCTGTCTTTCCCCCTCCTTCCTTCTCTATTAACTCAGTCTGGTCAAGGAATGGGCAGCGGGGGAGTTGACCCCCGGAGCACCCTCCAGGCAGACTCCAGGTAGCTGGATTATTCTTTCCCCTCCGGTTGTACACCATCTCCATATCCGGCCCACGACCTTACTTGACCTCCAGGCTCTCAGTTCAAGCAAGCTCTCGGGATTTCCTTATTTGAATTGACAGTCTCTCTTTCTCTCTCTCTCTCTCTCTCTCTCTCTCTCTCTCTCTCTCTCTCTCTTTCCGGTTCCTCAAGACAGTGACTTTCCTCCAGGAAGTCTTTCAAGTTTGGTTGTCACTGACAATGATTTTTTTTTTCAAGTCTCCGAGTGCCCCAAAAAATATGAAGGGGGTCTTAATAGTTGCTATCTCCGCATGCTGTCTCTCTCCACCTTGGTCTCCAGCTGCTATCTTTCTCTCTCTCTCTCTCTCTCTCTCTCTTGCTTTCTTATTTAATTTTTCCTTCCTTAAGTTTCATATCTTACGAAATGAACATTTAAGATAATTTGTATATATCTGATATGATACTGTTAATTACCGTTAATTATGATAATGTTAATTCCCGTTAATTACGATACTGTTAATTATCATACTGTTAATTACCGTTAATTACGCTACTCTTAATTATCGTTTATTATAAAACTGACTTAAATCTCATTTTTATTTTATTATTGGATATCTTAATTCCTCTTTATTATTATTATTATTATTATTATTATTATTATTATTATTATTATTATTATTATTATTATTATTATTATTATTATTATTATTACTTACATTTTATTTTCATTGTCAATAAAATACATCTGGTGTGCTTACTTTTTTTTTTCCTTTGCCAACAGCAAAATCTGTTTGTTTTTCTCCTGTTGCCATCCTGTTTAACCTGAGCGAGACTGTGGTCACCTGTTACTCGCCGTTTTGCACAACTTCTCCCTAACTTCCTTCATTATGTTTACCTTATTACCTTGAGAGTGGCTTTCAATTGCTTAAAACTCTTTTAATAGGTTCTGAACCTTTGTTAAACGCCCTTAGCATCTCTTGAACCTCTGTAGCTTATAAAAAAAAACTTTGTTTTTTTTCAACGACACACAGTCGTGCTGGTGGTAAAAATCATGTGGGTGAGTGTGGTTAGAGTGGTGGTCCTGGTAGGTGCAAGGACATCGGTTCGAATCCCGGACCGGTATACTGTTATTCTTACTGTAGTGAATCAAACTGGTACTGTTATTCTTACTGTAGTGAATCAAACTGGTACTGTTATTCTTACTGTAGTGAATCAAACTGGTACTGTTATTCTTACTGTAGTGAATCAAACTGGTACTGTTTTTCTTACTGTAGTGAATCAAACTGGTACTGTTATTCTTACTGTAGTGAATCAAACTGGTACTGTTATTCTTACTGTAGTGAATCAAACTGGTACTGTTATTCTTACTGTAGTGAATCAAACTGGTACTGTTATTCTTACTGTAGTGAATCAAACTGGTACTGTTATTCTTACTGTAGTGAATCAAACTGGTACTGTTATTCTTACTGTAGTGAATCAAACTGGTACTGTTATTCTTACTGTAGTGAATCAAACTGGTACTGTTATTCTTACTGTAGTGAATCAAACTGGTACTGTTATTCTTACTGTAGTGAATCAAACTGGTACTGTTATTCTTACTGTAGTGAATCAAACTGGTACTGTTATTCTTACTGTAGTGAATCAAAGTGGCGGTGTTTTGACAGCGACGCACTGAGAGCAAAATATGTTAGATATCTCAACTTTCGTGCAAATCTGTATTCGTATTTTTATTAATCGTGTTTAGGTACATTAATTCGGATCACTGTTATCTAAGTCTGTATGTCTAAAAATATTTCAAAGGTCCCCATGACGCATTCCTGACGTCTGTCAGCGTTTCCAATCCCATGTCCACCGGTATCTTCACCCCATGTCCACCGGTATCTTCACCCCATGTCCACCAGCATCTTCACTCCATGTCCACCAGCATCTTCACTCCATGTCCACCAGCATCTTCACTCCATGTCCACCAGCATCTTCACTCCATGTCCACCAGCATCTTCACTCCATGTCTACCAGCATCTTCACTCCATGTCCACCAGCATCTTCACTCCATGTCCACAAGCATCTTCACTCCATGTCTACCAGCATCTTCACTCCATGTCCACCAGCATCTTCACTCCATGTCCACCAGCATCTTCACTCCATGTCCACCAGCATCTTCACTCTATGTCCACCAGCATCTTCACTCCATGTCCACCAGCATCTTCACTCCATGTCCACCAGCATCTTCACTCCATGTCCACCAGCATCTTCACTCCATGTCCACCAGCATCTTCACTCCATGTCCACCAGCATCTTCACTCTATGTCCACCAGCATCTTCACTCCATGTCCACCAGCATCTTCACTCCATGTCCACCAGCATCTTCACTCCATGTCCGCCAGCATCTTCACTCCATGTCCACCAGCATCATCATCCCTTGTCCACCAGCATCTTCACTCCATGTCCACCAGCATCTTCACTCCATGTCCACCAGCATCATCATCCCTTGTCCACCAGCATCTTCACTCCATGTCCACCAGCATCATCATCCCTTGTCCACCAGCATCTTCACTCCATGTCCACCAGCATCTTCACTCCATGTCCACCAGCATCATCATCCCTTGTCCACCAGCATCTTCACTCCATGTCCACCAGCATCTTCACTCCATGTCCACCAGCATCTTCACTCCATGTCCACCAGCATCTTCACTCCATGTCCACCAGCATCTTCACTCCATGTCCACCAGCATCTTCACTCCATGTCCACCAGAATCATCATCCCTTGTCCACCAGCATCTTCACTCCATGTCCACCAGCATCTTCACTCCATGTCCACCAGCATCATCATCCCTTGTCCACCAGCATCTTCACTCCATGTCCACCAGCATCTTCACTCCATGTCCACCAGCATCTTCACTCCATGTCCACCAGCATCTTCACTCCATGTCCACAAGCATCTTCACTCCATGTCCACCAGCATCTTCACTCCATGTCCACCAGCATCTTCACTCCATGTCCACCAGCATCTTCACTCCATGTCCACCAGCATCTTCACTCTATGTCCACCAGCATCTTCACTCCATGTCCACCAGCATCTTCACTCCATGTCCACCAGCATCTTCACTCCATGTCCACCAGCATCTTCACTCCATGTCCACCAGCATCTTCACTCCATGTCCACCAGCATCTTCACTCCATGTCCACCATCATCTTCACTCCATGTCCACCAGCATCTTCACTCCATGTCCACCAGCATCTTCACTCCATGTCCACCAGCATCTTCACTCCATGTCCACCAGCATCATCATCCCTTGTCCACCAGCATCTTCACTCCATGTCCACCAGCATCTTCACTCCATGTCCACCAGCATCTTCACTCCATGTCCACCAGCATCTTCACTCCATGTCCACCAGCATCTTCACTCCATGTCCACCAGCATCTTCACTCCATGTCCACCAGCATCTTCACTCCATGTCCACCAGCATCTTCACTCCATGTCCACCAGCATCTTCACTCCATGTCCACCAGCATCTTCACTCCATGTCCACCAGCATCTTCACTCCATGTCCACCAGCATCTTCACTCCATGTCCACCAGCATCTTCACTCCATGTCTACCAGCATCTTCACTCCATGTCCACCAGCATCTTCACTCCATGTCCACAAGCATCTTCACTCCATGTCTACCAGCATCTTCACTCCATGTCCACCAGCATCTTCACTCCATGTCCACCAGCATCTTCACTCCATGTCCACCAGCATCTTCACTCTATGTCCACCAGCATCTTCACTCCATGTCCACCAGCATCTTCACTCCATGTCCACCAGCATCTTCACTCCATGTCCACCAGCATCTTCACTCTATGTCCACCAGCATCTTCACTCCATGTCCACCAGCATCTTCACTCCATGTCCACCAGCATCTTCACTCCATGTCCACCAGCATCTTCACTCCATGTCCACCAGCATCTTCACTCCATGTCCACCAGCATCTTCACTCCATGTCCGCCAGCATCTTCACTCCATGTCCACCAGCATCATCATCCCTTGTCCACCAGCATCTTCACTCCATGTCCACCAGCATCTTCACTCCATGTCCACCAGCATCATCATCCCTTGTCCACCAGCATCTTCACTCCATGTCCACCAGCATCATCATCCCTTGTCCACCAGCATCTTCACTCCATGTCCACCAGCATCTTCACTCCATGTCCACCAGCATCATCATCCCTTGTCCACCAGCATCTTCACTCCATGTCCACCAGCATCTTCACTCCATGTCCACCAGCATCTTCACTCCATGTCCACCAGCATCTTCACTCCATGTCCACCAGCATCTTCACTCCATGTCCACCAGCATCTTCACTCCATGTCCACCAGAATCATCATCCCTTGTCCACCAGCATCTTCACTCCATGTCCACCAGCATCTTCACTCCATGTCCACCAGCATCATCATCCCTTGTCCACCAGCATCTTCACTCCATGTCCACCAGCATCTTCACTCCATGTCCACCAGCATCATCATCCCTTGTCCACCAGCATCTTCACTCCATGTCCACCAGCATCTTCACTCCATGTCCACCAGCATCTTCACTCCATGTCCACCAGCATCTTCACTCCATGTCCACCAGCATCTTCACTCCATGTCCACCAGCATCTTCACTCTATGTCCACCAGCATCTTCACTCCATGTCCACCAGCATCTTCACTCCATGTCCACCAGCATCTTCACTCTATGTCCACCAGCATCTTCACTCCATGTCCACCAGCATCTTCACTCCATGTCCACCAGCATCTTCACTCCATGTCCACCAGCATCTTCACTCCATGTCCACCAGCATCTTCACTCCATGTCCACCAGCATCTTCACTCCATGTCCACCAGCATCTTCACTCCATGTCCACCAGCATCATCATCCCTTGTCCACCAGCATCTTCACTCCATGTCCACCAGCATCTTCACTCCATGTCCACCAGCATCTTCACTCCATGTCCACCAGCATCTTCACTCCATGTCCACCAGCATCTTCACTCCATGTCCACCAGCATCTTCACTCCATGTCCACCAGCATCTTCACTCCATGTCCACCAGCATCTTCACTCCATGTCCACCAGCATCTTCACTCCATGTCCACCAGCATCTTCACTCCATGTCCACCAGCATCTTCACTCCATGTCCACTCCATGTCCACCAGCATCTTCACTCCATGTCCACAAGCATCTTCATCCTCACGCCATGTCCACCAGCATCTTCACTCCATGTCCACCAGCATCTTCACTCCATGTCCACCAGCATCTTCACTCCATGTCCACCAGCATCTTCACTCCATGTCCACCAGCATCTTCACTCCATGTCTACCAGCATCTTCACTCCATGTCCACCAGCATCTTCACTCCATGTCCACCAGCATCTTCACTCCATGTCCACCAGCATCTTCACTCTATGTCCACCAGCATCTTCACTCCATGTCCACCAGCATCTTCACTCCATGTCCACCAGCATCTTCACTCCATGTCCACCAGCATCTTCACTCCATGTCCACCAGCATCTTCACTCCATGTCCACCAGCATCTTCACTCCATGTCCACCAGCATCTTCACTCCATGTCCACCAGCATCTTCACTCCATGTCCACCAGCATCTTCACTCCATGTCCACCAGCATCTTCACTCCATGTCTACCAGCATCTTCACTCCATGTCCACCAGCATCTTCACTCCATGTCCACAAGCATCTTCACTCCATGTCTACCAGCATCTTCACTCCATGTCCACCAGCATCTTCACTCCATGTCCACCAGCATCATCATCCCTTGTCCACCAGCATCTTCACTCCATGTCCACCAGCATCTTCACTCCATGTCCACCAGCATCATCATCCCTTGTCCACCAGCATCTTCACTCCATGTCCACCAGCATCATCATCCCTTGTCCACCAGCATCTTCACTCCATGTCCACCAGCATCTTCACTCCATGTCCACCAGCATCATCATCCCTTGTCCACCAGCATCTTCACTCCATGTCCACCAGCATCTTCACTCCATGTCCACCAGCATCTTCACTCCATGTCCACCAGCATCTTCACTCCATGTCCACCAGCATCTTCACTCCATGTCCACCAGCATCTTCACTCCATGTCCACCAGAATCATCATCCCTTGTCCACCAGCATCTTCACTCCATGTCCACCAGCATCTTCACTCCATGTCCACCAGCATCATCATCCCTTGTCCACCAGCATCTTCACTCCATGTCCACCAGCATCTTCACTCCATGTCCACCAGCATCATCATCCCTTGTCCACCAGCATCTTCACTCCATGTCCACCAGCATCTTCACTCCATGTCCACCAGCATCTTCACTCCATGTCCACCAGCATCTTCACTCCATGTCCACCAGCATCTTCACTCCATGTCCACCAGCATCTTCACTCTATGTCCACCAGCATCTTCACTCCATGTCCACCAGCATCTTCACTCCATGTCCACCAGCATCTTCACTCCATGTCCACCAGCATCTTCACTCCATGTCCACCAGCATCTTCACTCCATGTCCACCAGCATCTTCACTCCATGTCCACCAGCATCTTCACTCCATGTCCACCAGCATCTTCACTCCATGTCCACCAGCATCTTCACTCCATGTCCACCAGCATCATCATCCCTTGTCCACCAGCATCTTCACTCCATGTCCACCAGCATCTTCACTCCATGTCCACCAGCATCTTCACTCCATGTCCACCAGCATCTTCACTCCATGTCCACCAGCATCTTCACTCCATGTCCACCAGCATCTTCACTCCATGTCCACCAGCATCTTCACTCCATGTCCACCAGCATCTTCACTCCATGTCCACCAGCATCTTCACTCCATGTCCACCAGCATCTTCACTCCATGTCCACCAGCATCTTCACTCCATGTCCACCAGCATCTTCACTCCATGTCCACCAGCATCTTCACTCCATGTCTACCAGCATCTTCACTCCATGTCCACCAGCATCTTCACTCCATGTCCACAAGCATCTTCACTCCATGTCCACCAGCATCTTCACTCCATGTCCACCAGCATCTTCACTCCATGTCCACCAGCATCTTCACTCCATGTCCACCAGCATCTTCACTCTATGTCCACCAGCATCTTCACTCCATGTCCACCAGCATCTTCACTCCATGTCCACCAGCATCTTCACTCCATGTCCACCAGCATCTTCACTCCATGTCCACCAGCATCTTCACTCCATGTCCACCAGCATCTTCACTCCATGTCCACCAGCATCTTCACTCCATGTCCACCAGCATCTTCACTCCATGTCCACCAGCATCTTCACTCCATGTCCACCAGCATCTTCACTCCATGTCCACCAGCATCTTCACTCCATGTCCACCAGCATCTTCACTCCATGTCCACCAGCATCTTCACTCCATGTCCACCAGCATCTTCACTCCATGTCCACCAGCATCTTCACTCCATGTCCACCAGCATCATCATCCCTTGTCCACCAGCATCTTCACTCCATGTCCACCAGCATCTTCACTCCATGTCCACCAGCATCTTCACTCCATGTCCACCAGCATCTTCACTCCATGTCCACCAGCATCTTCACTCCATGTCCACCAGCATCTTCATCGCGTTGCACTTAACTATCAGATAAATCTTGAGAACAAGAACAGAAATGTAGCTAATACTGGCACAAACTAAAACTTGCTCTCTTTATTTCGGCTATATGTTGAGACCCTTTTCACCAGTCTGACGAAGGTGTCAGCGTGATGCTGTTATACAGAGAACTCATTTTCCTCCCTTGAGATATACATAGCAACACACTTCACTCCATCTTTTGAAATCTGAGGCGTGAGTGAGACATCTCCTAATTGCTCCCATCACCTATCTTTTCTTATCACCTGACTTCTGAGGTCTGTCACCTGGTGTAGGCTGACGGTGCTGGAGTTTTATTCGTCAGCAGAAACGTTAAAAATGACTCCTGACGCGGGTATTATATTCCAGCTTAGTGGAGCTTCTGACCGAGGTTAGGTTAGGTAAGGTTCGTCAGGAAACAGGACAAGTGTTTCCTGACGTGGGTCTTAGTCAGATGATGACCCCTGGCTTACCGATCCACCCTTTTAAAAATTAAGGTTTTAAATAGATTTCTGACTGAGGACTTGCCTTGTACTCGTCCATAAGAGATGATGGAAGGATTACCACACCTCTAATGAGTTCCGAGAGTTTTTCTGCTCCTGGAGCCCGGCCATGGGACAGGTTCGTCTGGTACTTGCTCGGTCAACCATATAATAAAACAATAAATGACCACATATTAGTATCCAGGGACACATAGGCTGACAATTTATGACTGTGTGTCCTTAGCGACGTCTGACAGCTACTGAAGACTGCGGTGTGACATGATGTTGCATCTGTGTAAAATTGCTGACATGTATCAGAGACAACTTGATCCCTGGCTACTGATGTCAGTCACTGGACATCGTTCTCGGACTAAATTATATTCCCCGACATCTATGACCAAACGTACAGTCCTGACGCTCACTAATTACCAGCGTCTGTTGACGTCCCGAAGTACGTCTTAATGACTATTGACATCTGTCATTAAGACATCCACCCATCCCCTGACACTTGCTGACGTCTGCCTGACATCCACAGGTGTTAGGTTTAATTAGAGTGCGTTGATCATCTCCTCAGAGACGATAGTAACCAATTACCTGATTATAATTAACATAACACAACCAGTCTCTGAGCTGTATTGTAATTAACCACCACCACTATTACCACTACCACCACTACTGCTACCACTACTACTACCACCACAACTACCACCACCACCACAACTACCACCACCTGCGCTCTCAAGAGACTGGGACTGCTCCCTCATTCCATTTGTCGTCCCCCTCCAGCAGGAAGTATAGACACCTTTGTAAGGGAAGAAAGGTAAAAGGGAAGAGAGAGAATATTACCAACCTGGTGTAGGGGAGGAAAATAAAGGAAAGAGAAGAGGGAAATTGGAGGGAGTGAGGAAAGGGAGATTAGAGGGAGAGAGGAGAGGGATATTGGAGAGAGGGTAGTGTAGTGAGAGAGGGGAGAAGGAGAGGGGAGGGAAGGAGAGAAGTCCCTAGGAATAAGTCTAATGGCTGAGGGAGAGAGAGAGAGAGAGAGAGAGAGAGAGAGAGAGAGAGAGAGAGAGAGAGAGAGAGAGAGAGAGAGAGAGAGAGAGAGAGCAGAAAAGGGGAGAGGGCAGGGGCTGAATGAAACAAGAGGTGAAAGTTATGATGAGTGGAAGGGGAGAAGGGAATAAAAGTGGAGAAGGGCGGAAGGTGCAGAAGAGAACATGATGAATGGCAGGCAGTGGAAGACCTCAGGGGTCTACATTAAGAAAGACAGACACTGGAAGACCACAGGGGTCTACATTAAGAATGACAGACACTGGAAGACCTCAGGGGTCTACGTCAAGGCTACCTTGGTTGGTAGCGCACTCACCTCACCTACTGAGGGTCCGTGATTCAATCCCCGGCACGGGTGGAAACGTTGGGCAATGTTTCCTTACATCTGCTGCCCCTATTCACCTAGCAGTAAGTAGGTACGCACCTGGGTGTTAGTGGACTGGTGTGGGTGGCATCCTGGGGGAGTTATTATACCTTAGACAGAGCTTGGCTTTGAAACAAGCTGAGGTAGGATAACAGCTCTTAATCTGTAGAATTCATTTGTGGAGGTAGGTGAGGTAAGTGTAATAAAGCAGAAGGCTCTCCCCACTTTCTCTAACCTGAAAATACTGGAAAACAAAAATAACTGATAGGAAAACTGAAAGTAGTATTTAGAATTATGTTGCTGCTACTATTACTACTACTACTACTATCGTTGCTGCTACTACTACTACTATCGTTGCTACTACTACTACTATCGTTGCTGCTGCTACTACTACTACTATCGTTGCTGCTGCTACTACTACTATTATCGTTGCTACGACTACTAGTAACGTTGCTACTACTACTATCGTTGCTACTACTACTACTATCGTTGTTGCTACTACTACTACTATCGTTGCTGCTACTACTACTACTACTATTATCGTTGCTACTACCACTAGTAACGTTACTACTACTACTATCCTTGCTACTACTACTACTACTACTATAGTCAACTACCCCTAGTAAGTGACTACTTGATAGGACACACAAAGGCAATTTACGATGTTATACAAGCAATTCTTTCACTCTTCCCTTTACTTCTGACATTGCCTCTTCTCCTGCTTTCTCTTCCTCCCTCCCTCTCTTTCTCTATTTTTTCCTCCCTCCAACTCTTTCTCTCCCTCTTCCTTCCCTCCTTTCCTCTGTCCCTCCCGTCACCACACTAATAAATGAGCTAGTCCAAAATACTATGTTGGCCAACATGTTCACTTAATGACTCAGATACGAACAATCCCACCTACCCTGAGCATGCCCACTGCCCCCTACCCTCTGCTGCCCCCTACCCTCTGCTGCCCCCTACCCTCTACGACCCCCTCCTCCTCTAACACACACGAAGAGCTGAGAGAGTGAATGGCAGACATACTGACATACTGATTTACCACCCAGTTCCCTTCCCTCTCCTCCATCCAGTTCCCTTCCCCCTCCTCCACCCAGTACACTCCCCCCTCCTCCACCCAGTACACTCCCCCCTCCTCCACCTAGTACACTCCCCCCTCCTCCACCCAGTACACTCCCCCTTCCTCAAACCAGTACAGAGCGTGCTGAAAATTGAAGCTTTGCTCTGTGGCCTGTGAAAGGAGAGGCTCACGCAAGCACTCGCTAAGCACCATCTTGTCTCCTCCACCCCAAGCTGCAAGTAGGAATTTACTGGAGGCAGTGTCTCTGATTCCAGTTACTGGCATGATTCCCTGCCTCCGCCCCTTGCCCACCCACTCGGATAGCTTCGTGTACCATCGTAATGACACTAACGACCCTACTGGTGATTCTTCCTTTCAATTGGGCCTAAGAGCAGAGTGTCATGGACCGTACTTAGGAAAATTGGAGAGCAGGAACGATGTCTTAGACAATGGACTGCTTGCTTCTGGAAATAGATCTCGTGCCAGGGATAATTGCTGACTTTTATCGAAAATCCAAGCGACAACAATAGCAGCAGTAACAGCAGCTGTAACTACAACAGCAGTAGTAACTACAGCAGCAGCAATAATAGCAAACAAGAGACTCCTTGTTTCTGAAAACAAATCTCGTGTCAGGATTTTTTTTTTTTTTACTTTTATCAATAAAAGTTTTTTAGGGTATTTAGACATTTAAGGTTCTAGTTGTGACTCACAGGTCAAGTGTTCTAAGTGTGACTCACAGGTCAAGTGTTCTAGGTGTGACTCACAGGTCAAGTGTTCTAAGTGTGACTCACAGGTCAAGTGTTCTAGGTGTGACTCACAGGTCAAGTGTTCTAAGTGTGACTCACAGGTCAAGTGTTCTAGGTGTGACTCACAGGTCAAGTGTTCTAAGTGTGACTCACAGGTCAAGTGTTCTAGGTGTGACTCACAGGTCAAGTGTTCTAAGTGTGACTCACAGGTCAAGTGTTCTAGGTGTGACTCACAGGTCAAGTGTTCTAAGTGTGACTCACAGGTCAAGTGTTCTAAGTGTGACTCACAGGTCAAGTGTTCTAAGTGTGACTCACAGGTCAAGTGTTCTAAGTGTGACTCACAGGTCAAGTGTTCTAAGTGTGACTCACAGGTCAAGTGTTCTAGGTGTGACTCACAGGTCAAGTGCTCTAAGTGTGACTCACAGGTCAAGTGTTCTAAGTGTGACTCACAGGTCAAGTGTTCTAAGTGTGACTCACAGGTCAAGTGTTCTAAGTGTGACTCACAGGTCAAGTGTTCTAAGTGTGACTCACAGGTCAAGTGTTCTAAGTGTGACTCACAGGTCAAGTGTTCTAAGTGTGACTCACAGGTCAAGTGTTCTAAGTGTGACTCACAGGTCAAGTGTTCTAGGATCACTTAAGGTCGTCCCAAACAAGCAAAGCAGAGAAGCTTGTAGTTACAAGCTAAATAAAAGAACTCTCTCACTCACTCAACTAGCACTCGTTCGTTTACATTTTTCCCCTCACTCATTCACTCAGTCGAACATTCATGATCACATTCACTCATTTTCACGGTCATTTACTCTCGCGGTCAGTCACTGTCGGTGTTTCACTCATTCACTGTCACTCAATAACATAGAAACTCGTTCCTTACATTATTCACTCTGACAGCACCTTATTCAGTCTATCACCTATGCACTGGGCATGGAATATTAACAACAGCAGCAGCAATAACAAAATCGTAACACCTGTAGCAACAGCAGTAGGGATAATAGCAGTAGTAAAATCGAAACATCAGCAGAAGTGGCAACAGCAGCAGCAACAGTAACTGCAACGGTAGTAACAAGAGCAGCAGTAGTACTATCCCTAACAGCACCACCACCAACAACAACAGTAACAACAGCAACAACAGCAACAATACCGACAGGTAGAAACAACAGCCCACAGTCATAAACACAGATTGCACAATGAAGCTCTCATCGAGACGGCGTTTCGCCTCTTAATTAAAAGCCTAATCCAGTTCTACACAGAGCGAAATGCTGCCCCAGGAATATAAAAAAAAAAGTCTTTGCATCTGCAAACCTCTGTCTCGCCTTCACACGTGTCTGCAACACGTCCTGTCATCAAGTTGGCAATATGTTTTTTGCATAGCTGAGGGAGGGGAGGGGGGAGGGGAGGGGAGGGGAGGGGAGGGGAGGGGAGGGGGGGAACACACACAAGGCCAAAATTGTCTTCATTATCTCTAATGTGAAGACAAATGACCTGTTTCTCTATAATTACGTCATTTTCTTCATGGCCCAGTTATTGCACTCCATTATTATTATTATTATTATTATTGGCAATGTTAATCACAATCATCACCGATATTGTCATAAACATTATCATCATCACCGGGGGAATTAGGCCGGGTAGGCCTCCTGACCGGGATACAGTACCTCCCACCAGTCAGTGTCAGGCAGCAGTATTCTCTGGTGTCAGGCAGGAATATTCTCTAGTAAGTGTCAGGCAGCAGTAGCAGGCAACAGTGGATGGCAGTAGTGGCAGGCAGCAGTGGCAGGCAGCAGTGGCAGGCAGCAGTGGCCGGAGGCTCCAATCAGGGTAACGGGCTAACTTTGATTAGATTTGCTTCTTGAGGTGTTTTCTGCACGTTCAAATGGCACTCATCTCTTCACACTGAAAGGTTAACTCAGCTCCGCTCTTGCAGTGTTCAGTGAACATAGTGAACTGGGGGTGGTGGTGGTGGTGGTGTTGGTGGTGGTGGTGGTGGTGGTGGTGGTGGTGGTGGTGGTGGTAGTGGTGGTAGTGGTAGTGGTGGTGGTGGTGGTAGTGGTGGTGGTGGTGATGGTAATGGTGGTGGTGGTGGTGGTATTGGTGGTAGTGGTATTGGTGGTAGTGGTAGTAGTGGTGGTGGTAGTGGTGGTGGTAGTAGTAACGTTGGTGGTAATATTCAAGCACTCGGCCAGCTTTCTAGCAACTTGCAGTACTGAGCTGAACGATAATTCTCATCTAGTATTAACCACCTCCCGGAAAAACTAGAAAATAAAGGAGACACAAAAGAGACTTATTATCTAACTTCATTCCTTCACCAGAACATATATAAACACACATTGTAAAGTAAATTCAATTTAAACTAATTAACATGTAAGCAAAAAGTAAGGATAATTGAGTGAAAAGCGAGTGCTCTCTTAACTACAAGAGTTGGTAAACACTCACAAGGAACTAGGAGAGGCAAGTAAAGTGATGTCAACCAGCTGTCGGCTTGAGAGAGTTGAACTGTGAAGAACATTCCATAATATGTGAACCTTTCCAACAGTCAAGCCTCCACTGAGAAGCCAGACAGCAACCTCTAGATGGGTCTAGCTTCTGTGTTTACATCAGGCTGAAATGACTAGTAGGATCTTCGGGGGAAGCGTCGGTTTCAGAGCAGTGCAAGATGCACCTGTTGATGTACCCAGGTATTGCAACGGTGGGTTGAGGCGGTGGTCACCACGTAATGGTATAAAACACGAATTTATTGCACAGCTTGTCAAACACAAGTTCCTACAGATTCACGTCCAATATGGCTGATAATGTGTAAATCACCTAACTTTTTACTCACATGATTGTAAAAATCTCAATATGCTCAGTCAGTTTTGTGTGATGATAGTGACATTCCAGTTTGTAGCGTGGTTAAGATGGTGACATTCCAGCTTGTAGCGTGGTTGAGATAGTAACATTCCAGTTCGTAGCGTGGTTAATAGTAACATTCCAGTTTGTAGCGTGGTTGAGATAGTAACATTCCAGTTTGTAGCGTGGTTGATAGTGTGACATTCCAGTTTGTAGCGTGGTTGATAATGTGACATTCCAATTTGTAGCGTGGTTGATAGTGTGACATTCCAGTTTGTGGCGTGGATAACACAGTAATATTCCGGTTTGTGGCGTTTTCGAGAAGACTTGTGCTGGAAGACAGCTGAGTTGTCCCTTGGTCGTATCTAACAGATGTCTTAATGACCAACATAACACCTTTACCAACAGCGTCTCGTGAAGTAGACTTAAAATATGTAGACGTAAACCAGTCTGTTGTATTCTGTTTGGTGACAAAATGTTTCTTTGTGTTTTGGTGTAAGAGAAAGATGCATTAGTGATTTTGGCTACGTTTCTGGTTAGTGGAAAGATGTCATCATTGTATTGGAGGGTTTGTGTGAGAGCTGTTTCAACTGTGTCATAGATACAACACAGAGTCCCAGGAAACTTAGTACCTAGGATAAACCACGAGGGATCCCAGTATACCCAGTACTAAAAATAAACCAAAATGGATCTCAGTATAACCAGTACCAAAAATAAAACACGAAGGATCCCAGTATACTCAGTAACGAGGATAAACCACGATGGAATCTAAGATACCCATCGCCAAGGAGGGAACAAATAAACCAAACACAAGGAAATAAACCTTAAAAAGAAGACCTGAGAGTAAATCTGCATGTTTGTGTGGTCTTGATTGACTGGTTCTTACTAATGCTCACGCAACCCGCCTATCTACATGCTCAGCCAGCTGCCTACACATCAACATGATTAATGTGACTTTTTTAAAACCGGAACGAAAAGATGTTGGTAAATGGCATGAGGGAGGAGGAGGAGGAGGAGGAAGAGGAGGAGTGGGAGAAGGAGGAGGAGGAGGAGGAGGAGGAGGAGGAGGAGGAGGAGGAGGAGGAGGAGGAGGAGGAGGAGGAGGAGGAGGAGGAGGAGGATTAAGAAAGATGAGATTCAGAAAGATGAGATTGAGAAAGATGAGAAAGAAATACAGAGAAATAGAGAGAATGTGTAGGGAGAGAGGGAAAAATATAGGAGGCCAGAATTTCAGGAGATAAAGGAATAGAAGAGCAGAAGCAAAGTAAGAGGAAGACAGGGAGAGGAGAAGCAGGGTAAGAGGAAGACAGGGAGAGGAGAAGCAGGGTAAGAGGAAGACAAGGAGATGAGAAGCAGGGTAAGAGGAAGACAGGGAGAGGAGAAGCAGGGTAAGAGGAAGACAAGGAGATGAGAAGCAGGGTAAGAGGAAGACAAGGAGAGGAGAAGCAGAGTAAGAGGAAGACAAGGAGATGAGAAGCAGGGTAAGAGGAAGACAGGGAGAGGAGAAGCAGGGTAAGAGGAAGACAAGGAGATGAGAAGCAGGGTAAGAGGAAGACAGGGAGAGGAGAAGCAGGGTAAGAGGAAGACAAGGAGATGAGAAGCAGGGTAAGAGGAAGACAAGGAGAGGAGAAGCAGAGTAAGAGGAAGACAAGGAGAGGAGAAGCAGGGTAAGAGGAAGACAAGGAGAGGAGAAGCAGGGTAAGAGGAAGACAAGGAGATGAGAAGCAGGGTAAGAGGAAGACAAGGAGAGGAGAAGCAGAGTAAGAGGAAGACAAGGAGAGGAGAAGCAGGGTAAGAGGAAGACAGGGAGAGGAGAAGCAGGGTAAGAGGAAGACAAGGAGATGAGAAGCAGGGTAAGAGGAAGACAAGGAGATGAGAAGCAGGGTAAGAGGAAGACAAGGAGATGAGAAGCAGGGTAAGAGGAAGACAGGGAGAGGAGAAGCAGGGTAAGAGGAAGACAAGGAGATGAGAAGCAGGGTAAGAGGAAGACAAGGAGATGAGAAGCAGGGTAAGAGGAAGACAGGGAGAGGAGAAGCAGGGTAAGAGGAAGACAAGGAGATGAGAAGCAGGGTAAGAGGAAGACAAGGAGATGAGAAGCAGGGTAAGAGGAAGACAGGGAGAGGAGAAGCAGGGTAAGAGGAAGACAAGGAGATGAGAAGCAGGGTAAGAGGAAGACAAGGAGATGAGAAGCAGTGTAAGAGGAAGACGGAGAGGAGAAGCAGGGTAAGAGGAAGACAAGGAGATGAGAAGCAGGGTAAGAGGAAGACAAGGAGAGGAGAAGCAGAGTAAGAGGAAGACAAGGAGAGGAGAAGCAGAGTAAGAGGAAGACAAGGAGAGGAGAAGCAGGGTAAGAGGAAGACAAGGAGATGAGAAGCAGGGTAAGAGGAAGACAAGGAGAGGAGAAGCAGAGTAAGAGGAAGACAAGGAGAGGAGAAGCAGAGTAAGAGGAAGACAAGGAGATGAGAAGCAGGGTAAGAGGAAGACAAGGAGAGGAGAAGCAGAGTAAGAGGAAGACAAGGAGAGGAGAAGCAGGGTAAGAGGAAGACAAGGAGAGGAGAAGCAGGGTAAGAGGAAGACAAGGAGATGAGAAGCAGGGTAAGAGGAAGACAAGGAGAGGAGAAGCAGAGTAAGAGGAAGACAAGGAGAGGAGAAGCAGGGTAAGAGGAAGACAAGGAGAGGAGAAGCAGAGTAAGAGGAAGACAAGGAGAGGAGAAGCAGGGTAAGAGGAAGACAGGGAGAGGAGAAGCAGGGTAAGAGGAAAACAAGGAGAGGAGAAGCAGGGTAAGAGGAAGACAGGGAGAGGAGAAGCAGGGTAAGAGGAAGACAAGGAGAGGAGAAGCAGAGTAAGAGGAAGACAGGGAGAGGAGAAGCAGGGTAAGAGGAAGACAGGGAGAGGAGAAGCAGGGTAAGAGGAAGACAGGGAGAGGAGAAGCAGAGTAAGAGGAAGAGAGGGAGAGGAGAAGCAGGGTAAGAGGAAGACAAGGAGAGGAGAAGCAGGGTAAGAGGAAGACAGGGAGAGGAGAAGCAGGGTAAGAGGAAGACAAGGAGAGGAGAAGCAAAGAGGAAGACAAGGAGAGGAGAAGCAGGGTAAGAGGAAGACAGGGAGAGGAGAAGCAGGGTAAGAGGAAGACAGGGAGAGGAGAAGCAGAGTAAGAGGAAGAGAGGGAGAGGAGAAGCAGAGTAAGAGGAAGACAGGGAGAGGAGAAGCAGGGTAAGAGGAAGACAGGGAGAGGAGAAGCAGGGTAAGAGGAAGACAAGGAGAGGAGAAGCAGGGTAAGAGGAAGACAAGGAGAGGAGAAGCAGGGTAAGAGGAAGACAGGGAGAGGAGAAGCAGGGTAAGAGGAAGACAAGGAGAGGAGAAGCAAAGAGGAAGACAAGGAGAGGAGAAGCAGGGTAAGAGGAAGGAGAGGAGAAGCAGGGTAAGAGGAAGACAGGGAGAGAAGAAGCAGGGTAAGAGGAAGACAGGGAGAGAAGCAGGGTAAGAGGAAGACAAGGAGAGGAGAAGCAGAGTAAGAGGAAGACAAGAGAGGAGAAGCAGGGTAAGAGGAAGACAAGGAGAGGAGAAGCAGAGTAAGAGGAAGACAAGGAGAGGAGAAGCAGGGTAAGAGGAAGACAGGGAGAGGAGAAGCAGGGTAAGAGGAAGACAAGGAGAGGAGAAGCAATGTAAGAGGAAGACAAGGAGAGGAGAAGCAGGGTAAGAGGAAGACAAGGAGAGGAGAAGCAGGGTAAGAGGAAGACAGGGAGAGAAGCAGGGTAAGAGGAAGACAGGGAGAGGAGAAGCAGGGTAAG
>NC_091332.1:4665509-4668009 GCF_038502225.1 Cherax quadricarinatus
GGCGGGCGAATTCTGGCGTCTCGAGCCGTGGGCTTCCTAGTAGGTCATGGACAGAGTGTAAAAAAACCAAATTCCATTATCAAAACGATAGTTTTATTGCGAAAAAAAAACCCAGCCGAGCAATGCTACAAGCTGAGTTATGTTTAATTTGCAATTTAGTTCGCACCAGGATAAATATCCTCTAGCTCTTGGTTCCATATCTAAACATTCGACCGAGGGGATATGCCAGTCATGTATTATTTTTGACACATGAAATACCTAGGTACCTTTACTGGAGGAAATTTTTCACCAACTAGTGGCCTAATCAATCCAATGGAGACAGCAGTAATTTTGAGGGGATCAGTCCCTCAGTCTTGACATACAAGCCACCAGTTGCCGAAACTTCTCCATCAATGAAGATACCCAGGTGTTACACATGTGTCTTCAAAGCCTTGAACTCTGACTCTGAAGCACCACAGAAACAAGTCATTGTGCTCTATAAAGCTTCCACTATGTCCTTGTTCACGTCATTCCACTTCTATGCAATGTTTAGCAGATATTTTTTTCCTGTTCTTGTGGCACATGTTTGTGCGTAACTTTCCACTGATCTGGACTGGGCCCGGGTCGCGGGGGACGTCGGGAAATCTACAGGTAATTCCGTCTGCGAATGTGGTGAGGGGTTGTTGAAGTTTCTTGCATCAAAAGCATTTCCTAGTAAGCAAAGTGATTTGTAAGAGCGTGTACGAGAGAGCTTTATAAAGCCCGTCAGGACGCGGGCCCAAGAGCTGGAACTGAACACCACAGACTCAACCAGACATGTACACAGTGACAAACCGGATAAGAACGGCTGCTGAGAGATACAAAGCAGGCAGGCAGGCAGGCAGGCAGGCAAGCAGGCAAGCAGGCAGGCAGGCAGGCAAGCAAGCAGGCAGGCAGGCAGGAAAGCAGGTAGGCAGGCAGGCAGGCAGGCAGGCAGGCAGGCAGGCAGGCAGGCAGGCAGGCAGGCAGGCAGGCAGGCAAGCAGGTAGGCAAGCAGGCAGGCAAGAATGCAGGCATGCAGATATGCCAGAAGACAGAGCGAGAGAGAGAGAGAGAGAGAGAGAGAGAGAGAGAGAGAGAGAGAGAGAGAGAGAGAGAGAGAGAGAGAGAGAGAGGGAGAGAGAGAGAGAGAGAGACAGGCTGAGCAACAGGCAGGAAGACAGACAGGCCAACAGGCAGACAGGTTGAGAAGTATCTCACTTCAAACTAGCGTAATTGTGAGGCTGGCTGGCTGGTGCGTGCAGGTGTTTCCCCGGCCTTGGTAACACCATCACAATTGCCTCATCCTCAACTCTCTCCCCTCATCCCTCTCTCCTCCCCACCCCTCCCGGACACACAGATGGTGTAAACAAACCCAACAGATGGTCGAGGTAACCATGTAGCCTCGAATTGCATATTCAGATGCCGGTAGGCAGGGATGCAGTTTTTGTTCGTCGGCTTCGTTTGCTTCTCAGTTTCGACTCGTCCCTTGGCGTGTTCGTTCGGTCACCTGCGCGCCAGCGAACACACTCAGCGACTGATCTTTTCGCCTTTTTTTTTTTTCTCCGTGGAATGGAAAGGGGATGGAAAGAGGAGGTGGGAAGTTTGTGATACAATGATTTGGAGAGGAGGAAAAAAATTGGAATGGATAAATTCTTCCGGTTTTGGTGTCATATTTACTTTTTCTATTGGATTCTCACCCTTACTTTACCATCTCTTTCTTGTTCTCTTCATCCAGGCTGCTTTTATATCCTTCGGCACACACACACACACACACACACACACACACACACACACACACACACACACACACACACACACACACACACACACTCATTCTAGAACGACCAAACATTCAGCAGAGCATGGATCCACTTTTGTGTCGAACCATGCTAGCGCATGACCTCTCAGGTGTGTCACTGGCGTTCTTTCTTACTGGTATTCTCTCTTACTGGTATTCTTTCTTACTGGCGTTCATTCTTACTGGTATTCTCTCTTACTGGTATTCTTTCTTACTGGCGTTCTTTCTTACTGGTATTCTCTCTTACTGGCGTTCTTTGTTACTGGCGTTCTTACTAGTATTCTTTCTCACTGGCGTTCTTTCTTACTGGCGTTCTTACTAGTATTCTTTCTCACCGGCGTTCTTACTAGTATTCTTTCTCACTGGCGTTCTTTCTTACTGGCGTTCTTTTTTACTGCCGTTCTTTTTTATTGCCGTTCTTTTTACTGCCGTTCTTTCTCATTGGCGCTCATTCTCAATGACACTCATACTTGCGTTTACTCTCAACATTAGTCATTCCTAATAACATTCGTTCCTACTGACCCTTCTTTCATACTGGCGCAGACTCTAGCGTTCATTCTCACCGGTGCTCATTCTTACCGGCGTTCATTCCTACAAGCGTAGCTTCTGGTATTCATCTAGTATTTGCTACAGCTGGCCTTCGTTACACGCTCCAAAACCTGCTGTCAGTCTCTTGCTGTTTGCCGATATGTCAGTGTTGCT
>NC_091332.1:4673009-4675509 GCF_038502225.1 Cherax quadricarinatus
CGCCTGAACATGTATATGTATAGAAAGCTTTCTCATTCAGATTCATAAATTCATATGTGTACATGTATATGCAAATGTGCTCCTCTATGCTATTATTAACACTGGCATCAACACCCACACGCGAAGCCTAAATCTCAGACTCACAGAAGAATCCGGTTTTGCAATTAAGGTAATATATATATATATATATATATATATATATATATATATATATATATATATATATATATATATATATATATATATATATATATATATATATATATCTATATATGTCGTGCCGAATAGGCAGAACTTGCGATCTTGGCTTAAATAGCAACGTTCATCTTGCCATAAAAGACAAGTGAAAATTTGTGTATGCAATAATTTCGCCAAAATCATTCTGAACCTAACGAAAAAAAAATGTTTCACTGTGTTTGTTTAGTATTAAATTATTGTAAACAAATCTAAAATATATTTAGTTGGGTTAGGCTAAAATAAATTGCGCTTGTTATAATAAGGTTAGGTAAGTTTTCTAAGTTCCTTTTGGTGCAAAATTATAAATTTTTACATCAACATTAATGAAAAAAATATATCTTTAAACGTATAAGAGAAATTTTTAGAAAGGACTTAATTTTAAGTGAGTTCTTGCTAATTGACCAGTTTTACATATTCGGCACGACATATATATATATATATATATATATATATATATATATATATATATATATATATATATATATATATTTATATATATATATATATATATATATATATATATATATATATATATATATATATATATATATATATATATATATATATATATATATATATATATATATATATATATATATATATATATATATATATATTTATATCTCTATATATATAAATATATATATATATATATATATATATATATATATATATATATATATATATATATATATATATATATATATATATATATATATATATATATATATATATATATGTATGTATGTATGTATATATATATGATTAGATGTTATTATGCTTTCAAAATCTTTAGATTGCTTCTAGAGAACATGAATTATGATGTAGAGAGAAGAAATTCCTGTTTCTTAATAGAGATTTGATGGACATATCCAGAGGAAAATGGGAAACTCGCCATATTTATACATAGTACAGAGAAAACGGGAAATGATTTTTAAAAAGAAAAAACGCGAAAACCTCTTTTTAGAGAAAACGAGAAATCCCCTTCTTATGTACAAAGAAAATGGGAAATCCTCTCTTTAAATACAGTATAGAGAAAACGAAAGCTACTTTCTTTAAATATAGAGAAAACAGGAAGAACTCTCTTTAAATGTAGCATAGAGAAGACGGGGATTTTATTATTTTCAACAAAACAGAGAATATGTAAAATTCTCTAATGAATCATAAATATATAGAAAACGGCAACAACTTTTTTAACGTTAACAGCACAGAGAAAATGGGAAGTTATCACTTAAAAAAATATATACCACACAAAACAATCACTGAGACAGAGAAGACTGAGCTTGTGATAAATTATTTAAAACCGACAAGCTGAAGATCAAAACATGCAACATATGGGAATCTTTAAATTTAGATTCCCATATGTTGCATAAATGTCTAAGTCTTCAAGACTGAACTTGTGGAACAACAAGGATATCTCTGATCACTGAGGTAGAGGAGGCTGGGCTAGTAGAACTCGGGGGCACAATGATTGCTTGCTCAAAATCCACAGCTTGAAGCTGTGTTATCTTCAGTGTTTTGTGGGAGTTAATTTCCGGCTCCGAATCACTACTTCTGCAACCAGCCTCCTCCACCTCCACTCTCTTCTTCTTCTTCCTCTTCCTCCTCCTTCACCTGGACGAGGAAGAAGGCAGGCTCCGCACGTAGTTTTAAGAACAGATATGATAGGGCCCACAGGCTAGGAGGGGAACTTCAACGTAAGAATCAGGGCCAGGAACCGAGATTCGACTCCTTGTAACTACAAACAGGCGAGTAAAAATAGTTGAACACACGACCTAGTGGCGAGCGTGTCACGAGTCACGTCAACCAGGTGACAATTATTTCCTTACATTAGTCTATCAGGTGACAGTCATTCCCTCACCTTAGTAAACATCTCCATTACTTCTATTATCACCTTCCATAGAATAAATTATTGCTATCTCACTCCCTCTCTCTCTCTCTCTCTCACTCTGAAATTAATTTTCCTGTAATTTTATCAGTGTTTGTTCTTCCTTGGTTGTTCTTTATATTATATTTTTACCCTCTCAGCTTCTCTTCTCTTATTTACTCATCCAGCTTCTCTTCTCTTATTTACTCATCCAGCTTCTCTTCTCTTATTTACTCATCCAGCTTCTCTTCTCTTATTTACTCATCCAGCTTCTCTTCTCTTATTTACTCATCCAGCTTCTCTTCTCTTATTTACTCATCCAGCTTCTCTTCTCTTATTTACTCATCCAGCTTCTCTTCTCTTATTTCCTCATCCAGCTTCTCTTCTCTTATTTCC
>NC_091332.1:4683009-4700509 GCF_038502225.1 Cherax quadricarinatus
ATCCAGCTCTACTACAAGCGATCAGGAACCACCGCTACATACGTTCAGCAACTACTACTACTACTACTACTACTACTACTACTACTACTGCTACTACTACTACTACTGCTACTGCTACCACTACTACTGCTACTACTACTACTACTGCTACTACTACTACTACTGCTGCTGCTACCACTACTACTGCTACTACTACTACTACTGCTACTACTACTACTACTACTACTACTACTGCTACTACTACTACTACTGCTGCTGCTACCACTACTACTGCTACTACTACTACTGCTACTACTACTACTACTACTAATACTACTATTACTACTAATACTACTGCTGCTGCTACTACTACTACTACTACTATTACTAAGACCCTAACTGGTTTAGCGTTTCAAATAATAATAATAAAAATAACAATAATAATAATAATAATAACCATAATAACAACAACAATAATAATAATAATAATCACAATAATGATAATACATATAACAAGATAGAAACTATCTGGTAACATAATGTATAAAATCTTCTGTCTCTCAGCTTTCCCCTCATTTCCTCAATTTTTTTCCCCATCTTCATTGATACGTTTAAAAGTTTTAATTCAGCAGCCAAAAAAACAAACAAACCCACAATACTCAAGCAGTGTTATATATATATATATATATATATATATATATATATATATATATATATATATATATATATATATATATATATATATATATATATATATATATATTGTGCCGAATAGGTAAAACTGGTGAATTAGCACTGTGAACTAGAGTACACAGTGCACTCTACTAGAGTACACACTGCACTCTACTAGAGTACGCACTGCACTCTACTAGAGTACGCACTGCACTCTACTAGAGTACACACTGCACTCTACTAGAGTACACACTGTACTCTACCAGAGTACACACTGCACTCTACTAGAGTACACACTGCACTCTACTAAAGTACACACTGTACTCTACCAGAGTACACACTGCACTCTACTAGAGTACACACTGCACTCTACCAGAGTACACACTGCACTCTACTAGAGTACGCACTGCACTCTACTAGAGTACACACTGCACTCTACCAGAGTACACACTGCACTCTACTAGAGTACACACTGCACTCTACCAGAGTACACACTGCACTCTACTAGAGTACACTCTGCACTCTACCAGAGTACACACTGCACTCTACTAGAATACGCACTGCACTCTACCAGAGTACACACTGCACTCTACCAGAGTACACATTGTGCACTCTGTTAGAGTACATAATGCAGCATGTTATGTAAAATTGAAAGATATTAATATTTTGGTATTTTCTGCCTTTAAACCGCAATTTAGAGACAAAGTTTGAGTTTTATTAATGATATAATGTAAGTTTCTCCTTAATATAACGTCAGTTCTGCAGTTTATATGCAAACTGTAGGTAAAATACTGGTGGAGTACATAGTGCAGCCTTGCTAGAGTACTTAGTACATGGTGCTGCCTTGTTAGAGTACTTAGTACATGGTGCTGCCTTGTTAGAGTACTTAGTACATGGTGCTGCCTTGTTAGAGTACTTAGTACATGGTGCTGCCTTGTTAGAGTACTTAGTACATGGTGCTGCCTTGTTAGAGTACTTAGTACATGGTGCTGCCTTGTTAGAGTACTTAGTACATGGTGCTGCCTTGTTAGAGTACTTAGTACATGGTGGTGCCTTGTTGAGTACTTAGTACATGGTGCTGCCTTGTTAGAGTACTTAGTACATGGTGCAGCCTTGTTAAAGCACTATTAGAGTACAGGGTGCAGCCTCGTTAGCGTACTCTTAGAGTTATCTTTTCAGGGGTCGATTCACAGCTCCTACGTTCCGAGCTACTATCTCTGCTGCTGCTGCTGCTGCTGCTGTTGTCTGCCGTCAGGGATCTCTCTGACTCTTATCTCTCTCTCACTGTCTCTCATTAGGTATTTTTTTCCCTGCCAAGCAACTCACAGGGAGAAAAGTCGTCTTTAACTCTCCTTCCAGCCGTTTTTCCCCGCCCAGCGCAATTTATGTGTAATTATCAGTGTTGCAAGACCTTCCCTGAGTTGTAAGACCTTCGCTGTGTTGCAAGACCTTCCCTGTGTTGCAAGACCTTCCCTGTGTTGCAAGACCTTCCCTGTGTTGCAAGACCTTCCCTGAGTTGTAAGACCTTCGCTGTGTTGCAAGACCTTCCCTGTGTTGCAAGACCTTCCCTGTGTTGCAAGACCTTCTCTGTGTTGCAAGACCTTCCCTGAGTTGTAAGACCTTCCCTGTGTTGCAAGACCATCCCTGTGTTGCAAGACCTTAGCTGTGTTGCAAGACTTCCCCTGTGTTGCAAGACCTTCCCTGTGTTGCAAGATCTTCCCTGTGTTGCAAGACTTCCCTTGTGTTGCAAGACCTTCCCTGTGTTGCTGAGACTGTTCCTGTTGTGATGGTGGTAGTTGTGGCGATGGTGTTGGTAGTTGTGGTGAGTGTGGGGTAGTTATGATGGTTGTGGTAGTTGGGGTGACAGTGATAGGTGTGGTGGTGGAGGTAGTTGTAGTGACTGTGGTAGCTGTGGTGAATGTGGTAGTTATGGTGGTGGTAGATATGGTGTGTTGTACTTATGGTGGTGTTAGTAGTTGTGGTGACTGTGGTAGCCGTGGTGGTGTAGTTGTAGTGATTGTGGTAGCTGTGGTAGTGGTGGTAGATGTTGTGAGTGAGGTAGTTATGGTGGCAGTAGTTGTGGTGAGTGTTCTAATTATGGTGGTAGTGGTAGTTTTAGTGTTGGTAGCAGCTGTTGTAGTGTTGGTGGTAGTTATAATGTTGGTGGTAAATGTGGTGCTGGTGATAAATGTAGTGTTGGTGGTCGTTGCTGAGATGGTGGTAACTGTAGTGATGGTGGGAGTTGTGTCGCTAGTAGTAGTCGTTATGATTGTGGTAGATGAAATGCTAATGACAGGTGTAGTGATTGTGGTATACCTGGAGAGTGTTTCGGGGGTCAACGCCCCTGCGGCCCGGGGGAGTTGACCCCCGAAACGTGGTGGATCAGGGTCTGATCAACCAGGCTGTTACTGCTGGCCGCACATAAACCGACGTAAAAACCACAGCCCGGCTGATCAGATACTGACTTTAGGTGCCTGTCCAGTGCCTTCTTGAAGACAGTAGGGGTCTAGTGGTAATCCCCCTTATGTATGCTGCGAGGCAGTTGAACAGTCTTGGGCTCCTGATACTTACTGTGTTGTCTCTCAGTGTACTCTCCTGCCGAGTCTTTTGCTTTCATAGGGAGTGATTTTCGTGTGCAAGTTTGGTATTAATCCCTTTGTATTGTCAGTGGTAGTTGTGGTGATTGTATTAGTTATGTTATTGATGGTAGTTGTAGTGATTTTGGTAGTTGTATTGTTACTGGTAGTTTAGTGGCTGTGATAGTTGTATTGTAGGTAGTAGGTGTGGTAGATCCTCTCTCTCTCTCTCTCTCTCTCTCTCTCTCTCTCTCTCTCTCTCTCGCCCTCTCTTTCCCTCATTCTCTCTTTCCTCTCTCTCTTTTTCCTGTTTTTGCGTTGCAAATCTGCAGCGTTGATGATGGTGATTGATGACTGGCGAGTATGATTGAGGATGATGATAATGATGAATGATAATGACTGACGGCGTCATTATGTTTTGGGGAAGCACTAAATCCGTAAGGATCATTTGCGGAATGGGAGGTAGTCATTTTAGATCCAGGGAAATGGAAGAGAGCTCAAAATCCTTGGATCAAGAACTGCTGATATTAAACAACAGTGATGACTGATGGTGGTGGCGATGATAATAATAATAATAATAATAATAATAATAATAATAATAATAATAATAATAATAATAATAATAACAGTAATAATAATAATAATATTAACAGTAATAATAATAACAATATTATTATTATTGTTGTTATTATTATTATTATGATTATTAAAATAGTAATTTTATTATTATTATTATTATTATTATTATTATTATTATTATCATCATCATTATTATTACTATTATCATTATTATTATTATTTTATTATCATTATTATTATTTCCAAGAACAGTCTAAGAGATGCTACGTATATACTAACACTCCCCCAGGATGCCATCCACAACTGTCGATTAGCACCTAGATATGTGTTGACTGATAGATGAATAGAGACACCTAGTATAGAGTGAATTGCTCATTGTGATGACTGATAGATGGATATATCTTAGTGAATATACACTGACAGGTGTGTATATTTCTCTCAGTGAATATACACGGAGAAGTGTTTATCTCTCTCAGCAAAGATACTGTAAAAGATGTGCAACTTTCTGCATATATACACTGACAGGTGTGTATATATACACTGACAGGTGTGTATATATATACACTGACAGGTGCGTATATATACACTGACAGGTGTGTATATATACACTGACAGGTGTGTATATATATACACTGACAGGTGCGTATATATACACTGACAGGTGTGTATATATACACTGACAGGTGTGTATATATACACTGACAGGTGTGTATATATCTCTCAGTACACCACCGTGACTGTTGGTGTACTGGTGATGTGCAGGATTAACCACTACTTAAGACTGAATACAGTTCACCTGAACCTCAAGAAAGATTGGATGGCATCCTGAACCTCTAGTAAGAATGGATGCCATCCTGAACCTCTAGTAAGAATGGATGCCATCCTGAACCTGTAGTAAGAATGGATGCCATCCTGAACCTCTAGTAAGATTGGATGCCATCCTGAACCTCTAGTAAGATTGGATGCCATCCTGAACCTTTAGTAAGAATGGATGCCATCCTGAACCTCTAGAAAGAATGGATGCCATCCTGAACCTCAAGAAAGATTGGATGCCATCCTGAACCTCTAGTAAGAATGGATGCCATCCTGAACCTCAAGAAAGATTGGATGCCATCCTGAACATCTAGTAAGAATGGATGCCATCCTGAACCTCTAGAAAGAATGGATGGCATCCTGAACCTCTAGTAAGAATGGATGCCATCCTGAACCTCTAGTAAGAATGGATGCCATCCTGAACCTCTAGAAAGAATGGATGCCATCCTGAACCTCTAGAAAGAATGGATGCCATCCTGAACCTCAAGAAAGATTGGATGCCATCCTGAACCTCTAGTAAGAATGGATGCCATCCTGAACCTCTAGAAAGAATGGATGCCATCCTGAACCTCTAGAAAGATTGGATGCCATCCTGAACCTCTAGAAAGAATGGATGCCATCCTGAACCTCTAGAAAGATTGGATGCCATCCTGAACCTCTAGTAAGATTGGATGCCATCCTGAACCTCTAGTAAGAATGGATGCCATCCTGAACCTCTAGTAAGACTGGAAGCCATCCTGAACCTCTAATAAGATTGGATGCCATCCTGAACCTCTAGTAAGACTGGATGCCATCCTGAACCTCTAGTAAGATTGGATGCCATCCTGAACCTCTAGAAAGAATGGATACCATCCTGAACCTCTAGTAACATTGGATACTATCCTGAACCTCTACGTAGATTTAGATTTAATCCTTCTGAATCTTTACGTAGGATTAAACGCCAATAAATCACTTCAAGAGCATTCCGGGACACAATTCTATTGTGCTAAACGAAGAAAAAAATGAGAGGTGCGTCTGTAGCCCATCAAAAGCTTCCGCTTAACAAATAATTCCAGCAATTTTGTACAAGATATCTAAAGTCCTGCCCGAAAATGGCCAATACCCAGTTCTGATTGGCTGACTATGGAGGCCTAGCTCCAGGCACCACATCATCCCAGCCAATCAGAAACAACACAGACATTCTGTCATAACTGATTACCTCCTTTTTTTCCTGGCACTGCATGACCCGTAAGGGTTTAACGCTTTCCTCTGATAATAACGCCTCTCTCTCTCTCTCTCGTCATAAGGTTGGCTCGTTAGGTTTAACATCTATCGACTACACGAGGGTCAGTAAGGCTGCACTGTACCTGTTCATCACCAATGAAATAAACTCTCAAGTATATGTACCTCTCGGTGTATAGATACTGAGAAACATACACCTCTCTATGTATACACACATCGAAACATAAACCTCTTTATGTATATGAACACAGAAACATACACCTCTCTTTGTATACATACACAGAAAAATACACCTCTCTTGTATACATACACAAAAAGATACACCTATTTATATATTCACAGAAACATACACTTCTCTTTTGTATACATACATAGGAACATACACCTCTCTATGTATATACACACAACATGTACCTCTTGGTGTATATACACTGAGAAACATACACCCATTTGTGTACAGAGAGAGAAACACATACCTCTTTGTGTATATACCCTGTCCTTTCCCCGTTCCTTTCTTCCCCTCGTTCCCTCCCTCCCTCCCTCCGTTCCCTGGAACATAAACCCTCAAGGAGTCCGACGGGCATCGTTCCCAACGTGAAGACCCTCGACAACCCCCTTTTTATGGTATTGTTTTGGGCTGGCGTGAACACCTACACGTTCAGGTGAGAACCTCGTTGTGTCTCGGGTGTCCAGAGGTAATGTTCAGCACGAGGGGCAGGAGGTAGCAACCTCCAGGCGTACGTTTCACAAGGAGGTGGCAATTAACAGAGCTGTGAGGAAGACGCTAAACGTTCTCCAAACGGCCATCTAGAGTAGAATTACCTTGCTTGGGTCTCCACAAGGAGGCTACTTACCAACACTGGGAGAGGACAGGGGATAGGTGGGGAATGGGAGGTGTAGGAAGGGGACAGCAGGAGGAGGAAGACGAAGAGGAGGAAGAGGGAAGAGTTAGTGGGAGGTATATAAGAGGTGCTCATGTTGTAAAGAGGTGTAAGACTGTGTCCTCCTCTTTGTCTTCTTCCTCTTCTTACGATTTTTTGTACTCTCTTTTTCTTCTCTTTTCGTCTTATTTTCATCTCTTCTCTCCCTGTCTTCTATATTTCCTATATATTCTCTTAGTTTTCTTTCTAATTTGATTTTCTTGCATCTCCTCTTCCTGTTCCTTCTCAATGTCCTGTTCTTTCTTTTCCTTAACCTTAATTACCGTTTCTCTTCTTTACCTTCTTTTTCGGCTTCTCTTCCTTCTCCTGCCTCTTTTCCTCCTCCCCTTTCTTCTCGAATCCCCATTCCTTCACCTTTCTCCCTTTTCATTTCCGCCTCCTCCTCTTCCCCCTTACTGACATCCTCATTCTCCTCATCATTCTCCTCTTCTAGTTTTGCATCGCCTCTTCTCGTGTCCTTAGCTAACCTTCTCTCCCTCACTTAAGTAACACCTTACTGACAAAAGTGGTCTTTTCATTTTTGAGTGGTCACTGTGTTACAGGTTGATCATAATATGTGGCTTGTCTTACTTATATACTTACATAAGAACATAAGAACATAAGAACGAAGGAACACTGCAGAAGGCCTACTGGCCCATGCGAGGCAGGTCCAAGTCTCCTACCGGCTTAAGCCAATGCACCCAACCTAGTCAGGTCAGGTCACATTGACTTAAGGGAGGAACACGGCAACCGACCTGGTAGCACAAGCTATCAGGTCTAACTCACACCCACCCACATCCACTCATGTATTTATCCAACCTATTTTTAAAGCTACACAACGTTCTGGCCTCTATAACGGTACTTGGGAGTTTGTTCCACTCATCCACAACTCTATTACCAAACCAGTACTTTCCTATATCCTTCCTGAATCTGAATTTTTCCAACTTAAAACCATTGCTGCGAGTCCTGTCTAGGCTAGATATTTTCAGCACACTATTTACATCCCCTTTATTTATTCCTGTCTTCCATTTATACACCTCAATCATATCCCCCCTAATTCTACGTCTTTCTAGAGAGTGCAGACTTGGGGCTATGACTCTTTTCTATAAACTTCGTAAAATTTCAAGAAAACTTTATTTCCTAAAATCATCATCGCTTCTCCTAAAGGGAGAATATATATATATATATATATATATATATATATATATATATATATATATATATATATATATATATATATATAGAGAGAGAGAGAGAGAGAGAGAGAGAGAGAGAGAGAGAGAGAGAGAGAGACTATAGGTGGTATAAACAAACAGGCAGATGCAGAATCTTTCCCAACGTGTTGTTGACTTTCTCCCGCTTTCCTCCTGCCTCCCTCTCACTCTCTTCCCTTCCCCCTCCCCCTCCCCCTCCCCGCCCTCTCACCTCTCTCTCCTTCCCTCTCTCTTCTCCCTTTAGCCCCAACCAAGCGTAAAACACGGAAATTCTTATATATATATATATATATAATATATATATATATATATATATATATATATATATATATATATATATATATATATATATATATATATATATATATATATATATATTCAAGTTTCAGATTAATAAGTCACTGGTTTATTTTTTCCTGTAATAAAAACTCAGAATCCTTTTTTTTTCCTTATTTCTTTTTCCTGGATTATTTTTTATCATTTTTTAAGTACATTAAGTTGTACATGAGTTGTGTTGTCCAGTGAGTGTCTTACATGTTGTGATGCAGTACGTACTTCGTTGTATTTTGTTGTGGTTGTTAGATTGTATTTTTATTGTATTTTTGCATTTTTGGTGTATTTATTTCGTTATATTTATTTTATTGTTTTTAAAATATATTAATTCTACTTTACTTATTTTCCAATTAAGACTTTATTGTATATTTTAGAATTCAATATTTTATTGTGTAATAAATTTTTATTTCTGTCATTCGTATTTTTCCTTATCAGTATTGTATTCACCAAGTAGTGTTCACAGGGGTCGAATCTCAGCTCCTGGACCTACCTCTTACCCAGCAACAGACGAATCTATTTTTCCAGCTCATTCCACTTACTCACGTGAGGATGAAAAAATACTTCCTAACAACTCTGTGGTTTATCCGGCTCTTCTGTGAGGGTGGGGTGGGCGATGAAGGGCAGGGCGGAGAGGGGTGGGCGGTTGGGTTGTGGGCGGCAGTCTTACCCACCCACTAGAACTCTGAATTATTTATGTGGTTTCTCCTGTGGAAAGAATGACGGTGCCTCTGGAAAGGATGGACAAGGAGGGGAAAAGAAATGAGGGAAGGATGAGGGCTGAGTGAAGACTGAGGGGAGTGAAGACTGAGGGGAAATAGAATCAGGGAATGAGGAGACGACAATGGTGAATAAAGATGAGAAAGAGTGAAGTTAAAAGTGAGTATGAGAGGAAAATGGTTGAGTGTACAGGAGGAATGGCAAGTAAAGAAAGGAGAAGGAAAACGAGAAGGAGAGAAGAGGGCGAAGAGAAAAGAAAATGTAGAAATGGCGAGAGGGAAAGAAATGTGCAGGTAAAAGAGTGAATAAAAAAAAGATGAGAGTGAAGGGGGAAGAATACTGTAAGCCGATAGGAGGTAGGAAGAATGTGCAAGGAATACAAAAAAAGAGGAGGGGGTGTTTCCAAGAGAAAGAGAGAGAGAGAGAGAGAGAGAGAGAGAGAGAGAGAGAGAGAGAGAGAGAGAGAGAGAGAGAGAGAGAGAGAGAGAGAGAGAGAGAGAGAGAAAGAGAGAGAGAGAGAATATGAAGGTACATACACTAAAGTCCCTCACAAAAAAACATAAATGCCCAAAACATACGAAAAAAAATCTATAAAAAATGACAAAAGAATGACAGAGAAAAAACTTCTACATTTCGTAAATCTATAAAAGATGAAACAAAAATACATTCAACAAATATTTGTGGCTCAGAAAATTAAAAAAAAAATTCAGTGTAAGATAACACGAAAGAAATGATGGTTGTTGGTGGTGGAACCAATGATGGTTGTTGGTGGTGGAACCAATGATGGTTGTTGATGGTGGAACCAATGATGGTTGTTGATGGTGGAACCAATGATGGTTGTTGATGGTGGAACCAATGATGGTTGTTGGTGATGGAACCAATGATGGTTGTTGATGGTGGAACCAATGATGGTTGTTGATGGTGGAACCAATGATGGTTGTTGATGGTGGAACCAATGATGGTTGTTGGTGATGGAACCAATGATGGTTGTTGATGGTGGAACCAATGATGGTTGTTGGTGGTGGAACTAATGATGCTTGTTGGTGGTGGAACCAATGATGGTTGTTGGTGATGGAACCAATGATGGTTGTTGGTGGTGGAACTAATGATGGTTGTTGATGGTGGAACCAATGATGGTTGTTGATGGTGGAACCAATGATGGTTGTTGATGGTGGAACCAATGATGGTTGTTGGTGGTGGAACCAATGATGGTTGTTGGTGGTGGAACTAATGATGCTTGTTGGTGGTGGAACCAATGATGGTTGTTGGTGATGGAACCAATGATGGTTGTTGGTGGTGGAACTAATGATGGTTGTTGATGGTGGAACCAATGATGGTTGTTGATGGTGGAACCAATGATGGTTGTTGGTGGTGGAACCAATGATGGTTGTTGGTGGTGGAACCAATGATGGTTGTTGATGGTGGAACCAATGATGGTTGTTGATGGTGGAACCAATGATGGTTGTTGGTGGTGGAACCAATGATGCTTGTTGATGGTGGAACCAATGATGGTTGTTGATGGTGGAACCAATGATGGTTGTTGGTGGTGGAACCAATGATGGTTGTTGATGGTGGAACCAATGATGGTTGTTGGTGATGGAACCAATGATGGTTGTTGATGGTGGAACCAATGATGGTTGTTGGTGGTGGAACCAATGATGGTTGTTGATGGTGGAACCAATGATGGTTGTTGATGGTGGAACCAATGATGGTTGTTGATGGTGGAACCAATGATGGTTGTTGATGGTGGAACCAATGATGGTTGTTGGTGGTGGAACCAATGATGGTTGTTGGTGGTGGAACCAATGATGGTTGTTGGTGGTGGAACCAATGAAGGTTGTTGATGGTGGAACCAATGATGGTTGTTGATGGTGGGATGGTTGTTGATGGTAGGATGGTTGTTGATGGTGGGATGGTTGTTGATGGTGGGATGGTTGTTGATGGTGGAACCAATGATGGTTGTTGGTGGTGGAACCAATGATGGTTGTTGATGGTGGAACCAATGATGGTTGTTGATGGTGGAACCAATGATGGTTGTTGATGGTGGAACCAATGATGGTTGTTGATGGTGGAACCAATGATGGTTGTTGATGGTGGAACCAATGATGGTTGTTGATGGTGGAACCAATGATGGTTGTTGGTGGTGGAACCAATGATGGTTGTTGATGGTGGAACCAATGATGGTTGTTGATGGTGGAACCAATGATGGTTGTTGATGGTGGAACCAATGATGGTTGTTGATGGTGGAAACAATGATGGTTGTTGGTGGTGGAACCAATGATGGTTGTTGAACCGATGGTGGATGGTGGAACCAATGATGGTTGTTGGTGGTGGAACCAATGATGGTTGTTGGTGGTGGAACCAATGATGGTTGTTGATGGTGGAACCAATGATGGTTGTTGATGGTGGAACCAATGATGGTTGTTGGTGATGGAACCAATGATGGTTGTTGATGGTGGAACCAATGATGGTTGTTGGTGGTGGAACCAATGATGGTTGTTGATGGTGGAACCAATGATGGTTGTTGATGGTGGAACCAATGATGGTTGTTGGTGGTGGAACCAATGATGGTTGTTGGTGGTGGAACCAATGATGGTTGTTGATGGTGGAACCAATGATGGTTGTTGATGGTGGAACCAATGATGGTTGTTGGTGGTGGAACCAATGATGGTTGTTGATGGTGGAACCAATGATGGTTGTTGGTGGTGGAACCAATGATGGTTGTTGGTGGTGGAACCAATGATGCTTGTTGATGGTGGAACCAATGATGGTTGTTGATGGTGGAACCAATGATGGTTGTTGATGGTGGAACCAATGATGGTTGTTGATGGTGGAACCAATGATGGTTGTTGATGGTGGAACCAATGATGGTTGTTGGTGGTGGAACCAATGATGGTTGTTGGTGGTGGAACCAATGATGCTTGTTGATGGTGGAACCAATGATGGTTGTTGGTGGTGGAACCAATGATGGTTGTTGATGGTGGAACCAATGATGGTTGTTGATGGTGGAACCAATGATGGTTGTTGATGGTGGAACCAATGATGGTTGTTGGTGGTGGAACCAATGATGGTTGTTGGTGGTGGAACCAATGATGCTTGTTGATGGTGGAACCAATTATGGTTGTTGATGGTGGAACCAATGATGGTTGTTGATGGTGGAACCAATGATGGTTGTTGGTGGTGGAACCAATGATGGTTGTTGGTGGTGGAACCAATGATGGTTGTTGGTGGTGGAACCAATGATGGTTGTTGATGGTGGAACCAATGATGGTTGTTGGTGGTGGAACCAATGATGGTTGTTGATGGTGGAACCAATGATGGTTGTTGGTGGTGGAACCAATGATGGTTGTTGATGGTGGAACCAATGATGGTTGTTGGTGATGGAACCAATGATGGTTGTTGGTGGTGGAACCAATGATGGTTGTTGGTGGTGGAACCAATGATGGTTGTTGATGGTGGAACCAATGATGGTTGTTGGTGGTGGAACCAATGATGGTTGTTGGTGGTGGAACCAATGATGGTTGTTGGTGGTGGAACCAATGATGGTTGTTGATGGTGGAACCAATGATGGTTGTTGGTGATGGAACCAATGATGGTTGTTGGTGGTGGAACCAATGATGGTTGTTGGTGGTGGAACCAATGATGGTTGTTGGTGGTGGAACCAATGATGGTTGTTGATGGTGGAACCAATGATGGTTGTTGATGGTGGAACCAATGATGGTTGTTGATGGTGGAACCAATGATGGTTGTTGATGGTGGAACCAATGATGGTTGTTGGTGGTGGAACCAATGATGGTTGTTGGTGGTGGAACCAATGATGGTTGTTGGTGGTGGAACCAATGATGGTTGTTGGTGGTGGAACCAATGATGGTTGTTGGTGGTGGAACCAATGATGGTTGTTGATGGTGGAACCAATGATGGTTGTTGATGGTGGAACCAATGATGGTTGTTGGTGGTGGAACCAATGATGGTTGCTGGTGGTGGAACTAATGATGGTTGTTGATGGTGGAACCAATGATGGTTGTTGGTGGTGGAACCAATGATGGTTGTTGATGGTGGAACCAATGATGGTTGTTGGTGATGGAACCAATGATGGTTGTTGGTGGTGGAACCAATGATGGTTGTTGGTGGTGGAACCAATGATGGTTGTTGATGGTGGAACCAATGATGGTTGTTGGTGATGGAACCAATGATGGTTGTTGGTGGTGGAACCAATGATGGTTGTTGGTGGTGGAACCAATGATGGTTGTTGATGATGGTGGAACCAATGATGGTTGTTGATGGTGGAACCAATGATGGTTGTTGGTGATGGAACCAATGATGGTTGTTGGTGGTGGAACCAATGATGGTTGTTGATGGTGGAACCAATGATGGTTGTTGGTGGTGGAACCAATGATGGTTGTTGGTGGTGGAACCAATGATGGTTGTTGATGGTGGAACCAATGATGGTTGTTGGTGATGGAAACAATGATGGTTGTTGATGGTGGAACCAATGATGGTTGTTGGTGATGGAACCAATGATGGTTGTTGGTGGTGGAACCAATGATGGTTGTTGATGGTGGAACTAATGATGGTTGTTGTTGGTGGAACCAATGATGGTTGTTGATGGTGGAACCAATGATGGTTGTTGATGGTGGAACCAATGATGGTTGTTGATGGTGGAACCAATGATGGTTGTTGATGGTGGAACCAATGATGGTTGTTGGTGATGGAACCAATGATGGTTGTTGATGGTGGAACCAATGATGGTTGTTGGTGATGGAACCAATGATGGTTGTTGGTGGTGGAACCAATGATGGTTGTTGGTGGTGGAACCAATGATGGTTGTTGATGGTGGAACCAATGATGGTTGTTGATGGTGGAACCAATGATGGTTGTTGGTGATGGAACCAATGATGGTTGTTGATGGTGGAACCAATGATGGTTGTTGGTGATGGAACCAATGATGGTTGTTGGTGGTGGAACCAATGATGGTTGTTGGTGGTGGAACCAATGATGGTTGTTGATGGTGGAACCAATGATGGTTGTTGGTGATGGAACCAATGATGGTTGTTGGTGGTGGAACCAATGATGGTTGTTGATGGTGGAACCAATGATGGTTGTTGGTGATGGAACCAATGATGGTTGTTGATGGTGGAACCAATGATGGTTGTTGGTGATGGAACCAATGATGGTTGTTGGTGGTGGAACCAATGATGGTTGTTGATGGTGGAACTAATGATGGTTGTTGGTGATGGAACCAATGATGGTTGTTGGTGGTGGAACCAATGATGGTTGTTGGTGGTGGAACCAATGATGGTTGTTGGTGGTGGAACCAATGATGGTTGTTGGTGGTGGAACCAATGATGGTTGTTGGTGGTGGAACCAATGATGGTTGTTGGTGATGGAACCAACGATGGTTGTTGGTGGTGGAACCAATGATGGTTGTTGGTGGTGGAACCAATGATGGTTGTTGGTGGTGGAACCAATGATGGTTGTTGGTGGTGGAACCAATGATGGTTGTTGGTGGTGGAACCAATGATGGTTGTTGGTGGTGGAACCAATGATGGTTGTTGGTGGTGGAACCAATGATGGTTGTTGGTGGTGGAACCAATGATGGTTGTTGATGTGATGGTTGTTGGTGGTGGAACCAATGATGGTTGTTGGTGGTGGAACCAATGATGGTTGTTGGTGGTGGAACCAATGATCGTTGTTGGTGGTGGAACCAATGATGGTTGTTGGTGGTGGAACCAATGATGGCTATTGGTGGTGGAACCAATGATGGTTGTTGGTGATGGAACCAACGATGGTTGTTGGTGGTGGAACCAATGATGGTTGTTGGTGGTGGAACCAATGATGGTTGTTGGCGGTGGAACCAATGATGGCTATTGGTGGTGGAACCAATGATGGTTGTTGGTGATGGAACCAACGATGGTTGTTGGTGGTGGAACCAATGATGGTTGTTGGTGGTGGAACCAATGATGGTTGTTGGTGGTGGAACGAATGATGGTTGTTGATGGTGGAACCAATGATGGTTGTTGATGGTGGAACCAATGATGGTTGTTGGTGGTGGAACCAATGATGGTTGTTGATGGTGGAACTAATGATGGTTGTTGGTGATGGAACCAATGATGGTTGTTGGTGGTGGAACCAATGATGGTTGTTGGTGGTGGAACCAATGATGGTTGTTGGTGGTGGAACCAATGATGGTTGTTGATGGTGGAACCAATGATGGTTGTTGGTGGTGGAACCAATGATGGTTGTTGATGGTGGAACTAATGATGGTTGTTGGTGATGGAACCAATGATGGTTGTTGGTGGTGGAACCAATGATGGTTGTTGATGGTGGAACCAATGATGGTTGTTGATGGTGGAACCAATGATGGTTGTTGGTGGTGGAACCAATGATGGTTGTTGGTGATGGAACCAATGATGGTTGTTGGTGGTGGAACCAATGATGGTTGTTCTTGGTGGAACCAATGATGGTTGTTGGTGGTGGAACCAATGATGGTTGTTGGTGATGGAACCAATGATGGTTGTTGGTGGTGGAACCAATGATGGCTATTGGTGGTGGAACCAATGATGGTTGTTGGTGATGGAACCAACGATGGTTGTTGGTGGTGGAACCAATGATGGTTGTTGGTGGTGGAACCAATGATGGTTGTTGGTGGTGGAACCAATGATGGCTGTTGATGGAACCAATGAAGGTTTTTGGTGATGGAACCAATGATGGTTGTTGGTGGTGGAACCAATGATGGTTGTTGGTGGTGGAACCAATGATGGTTGTTGGTGGTGGAACCAATGATGGTTGTTGGTGGTGGAACCAATGATGGTTGTTGGTGGTGGAACAAATGATGGTTGTTGGTGGTGGAACCAATGATGGTTGTTGGTGGTGGAACCAATGATGGTTGTTGGTGGTGGAACCAATGATGGTTGTTGATGGTGGAACCAATGATGGTTGTTGGTGGTGGAACCAATGATGGTTGTTGGTGGTGGAACCAATGATGGTTGTTGGTGGTGGAACCAATGATGGTTGTTGGTGGTGGAACCAATGATGGTTGTTGGTGGTGGAACCAATGATGGTTGTTGGTGATGGAACCAATGGAACCAATGATGGTTGTTGGTGGTGGAACCAATGATGGTTGTTGGTGGTGGAACCAATGATGGTTGTTGGTGATGGAACCAATGATGGTTGTTGGTGGTGGAACCAATGATGGTTGTTGATGGTGGAACCAATGATGGTTGTTGGTGGTGGAACCAATGATGGTTGTTGGTGGTGGAACCAATGATGGTTGTTGGTGGTGGAACCAATGATGGTTGTTGGTGGTGGAACCAATGATGGTTGTTGGTGGTGGAACCAATGATGGTTGTTGGTGGTGGAACCAATGATGGTTGTTGGTGGTGGAACCAATGATGGTTGTTGATGGTGGAACCAATGATGGTTGTTGGTGGTGGAACCAATGATGGTTGTTGGTGATGGAACCAATGATGGTTGTTGGTGGTGGAACGGTTGTTGATGGTGGAACAATGATGGTTGTTCTGATGGTGGAACCAATGATGGTTGTTGGTGGTGGAACCAATGATGGTTGTTGGTGATGGAACCAATGATGGTTGTTGGTGATGGAACCAATGATGGCTAACCAATTGGTTGGTGGAACCAATGATGGTTGTTGGTGGTGGAACCAATGATGGTTGTTGGTGGTGGAACCAATGATGGTTGTTGGTGGTGGAACCAATGATGGTTGTTGATGGTGGAACCAATGATGGTTGTTGGTGGTGGAACCAATGATGGTTGTTGGTGATGGAACCAATGATGGTTGTTGGTGGTGGAACCAATGATGGTTGTTGGTGGTGGAACCAATGATGGTTGTTGGTGATGGAACCAATGACGGTTGTTGGTGGTGGAACCAATGATGGTTGTTGGTGATGGAACCAATGATGGTTGTTGGTGGTGGAACCAATGATGGTTGTTGGTGGTGGAACCAATGATGGTTGTTGGTGGTGGAACCAATGATGGTTGTTGGTGATGGAACCAATGATGGTTGTTGGTGTTGGAACCAGGGATGGTTGTTGGTGGTGGAACCAATGATGGTTGTTGGTGGTGGAACCAATGATGGTTGTTGGCGGTGGAACCAATGATGGTTGTTGGTGGTGGAACCAATGATGGTTGTTGGAGGGGAACCAATGATGGTTGTTGGTGGTGGAACCAATGATGGTTGTTGGTGGTGGAACCAATGATGGTTGTTGGTGGTGGAACCAATGATGGTTGTTGGTGGTGGAACCAATGATGGTTGTTGGTGGTGGAACCAATGATGGTTGTTGGTGGTGGAACCAATGATGGTGGAACCAATGATGGTTGTTGGTGGTGGAACCAATGATGGTTGTTGGTGGCGGAACCAATGATGGTTGTTGGTGGTGGAACCAATGATGGTTGTTGGTGGGGAACCAATGATGGTTGTTGGTGGTGGAACCAATGATGGTTGTTGGTGGTGGAACCA